>NC_057801.1:28578638-28878638 GCF_018294505.1 Triticum aestivum
CGGGCGGGGTGATGGGGCAGCGGCCAAATCGGGGCGGCGGAGCAGCGGCCAAATCGGGGCGTGGTGGGGCGGCGGGGGACGGCGGCAGGGAGGCGGGGGACGGCGGTGGCAGCTGAATCGAGCGCGCCGGCGTCGGCGGCTCCCGGTCGGGTGGAGGAGGAGGGGAGGCAGTTGGGGGAAAATTCCCTCCCGCGTGCGTGCGTTGACCGAAATGCAGGCACCTTCAGTTTTGCCTCTCAATCTGCACTAGTGCAGGTCCAGTAGGGAAATGAGGGTGCAGCCTTCAAAAAAAATTGGGGGTTAAAGGGTTTGAGGGTTTTGTTCCGTGCCAAGTTTCGGCCTCAACCCTCAAAAAAGCAGTTATTTTGAGGGTTTGACTAATTTAAGGGCTCTGTTAGACATGCTCTAAGGACTCTCGCATTATGGGCTCAATTTATTTGAATACTGGTTTGGGTTGAACAAGAGAGTTCATGACCATGCCAACGTCCTAAACGCCTATATGTTGTTTTCCAACTTAGCTCAACAGACATGTAGTTTGTATTAAACGATTCATTCCTAACGACCAAATAATATATTCTTTGTGGTAGTGATCAAATAATCCAACCCAAGTTCTACAAAAACTTAATCCAAACATACACCTAGGCAACTATTCAACACTAATTATTTGACCGAGGAATTCACAAAAAAAAGGCCGGGTAACTCCGGGCTCTACACCTTTAGTCCACCTCTCCCGTCCTACTTCTTTCTCTTCGTCCTCACATTGGTTCTTCCTTCCCCTATTTGCCGGCTTGCAAGTGTTTGCTTGCTAATACCAAAAAACGAACGTTCGGCCCATAGTTTCCATGTGCCATTGTTCTCTTCCCTACACCTCCTATAAATAAAGGACCCGAAAAGCTGGCGTTTGATCGCCAGGGAGGAGGGTTGATCGAACGAAGTGGTTGCCAAGTGGGCAGTCCCAGCGAACGTAACGCCCTCCCCTCGATCGTTCGCCGAGGACAGGCCAAGGCAAACCTCCATTGCCCAAAATGCCCAGATTACATTTTTTGATGAAAAAAATATTGTTTTCTTATAACAACGGAGTACACATAAAATGTATAATTGCCATGATATAAGTAATACGGAAAATGCCATGTTACTTTACAAAAAATGCCATGATAATCTATAATTTTACAAATGGTATGAATTCCACCATGTAGATGTTTCACAGTAAAAAAAACATGTTTGGGAGAGCATTTTTTTTTCCTTTTATCTTTGTCAAGGGCCAAAAAATGCCATGATGTAATTTTTTTTTGCTTGATTTGTTCCACTGTGCAAAAAATTATAAAAAATAACATATCAATGACAAAAATGACATGCCAATAAAAATAAAAACTACCATCCTCCTAATAATAAAACTGTCATCCTGTTAACAATTAATAAAAAATGCCAGTCTATAAAATGGCATCCTCCTAACAATAAAAATGACATGTCAATAATAAAAAAAATGACATGCTCTATATAATAAAATTGTAATCCTCCTAATAATAAAAATGGCATGCTCTTAATAATAAAATCCATCCTCTTAACGATTGGCATCTTATTAATTATTAAATTGCAAATCTCTTATTAATAAAAAACTGTCATGTGGCCTATAATAAAAGTGTCATGGTACCTACAATAATAAAAGCAAAAAAGTGCTATGCTACCTATAAATAAAAAAGGCACATGGAAAGTTAGAAAAAAATGCCCTCTAAAAAAGGGATTTACGTTCTTTAAAAAAATGTTAAATAATCTGGATTTTCAAACTTTTTTAAATCAAAAGTTGAATTTGTGGACAAATTTAGCTTACAAAACATAGAAAGAGTTTCAATCCCAAAATGTTCACAATGCTCTACTTATAGTCTAGTGGTAAGCCGACCGCCCACTAGGAAGGAATTGTCGGTTCGAACCTAATCCAGCACGATTCACCGTGCGGCTTATTGGACCATGCGACACACAAGGATTATGATATGTGGGTTCATCTCATTCTCGAAAAAAAATGGGATTATCACGGGGTTAGTACCATTGGCGGACCGATGGGTCGTGGCTCACCCGGAATTTGTCAATTTGGTTATTTCATCCAATAAACCCACAGTCCTAACAACCCAATATCCCGCACTGTCTATTTCCTCCCACTATGTAAGAGAGTGTGATCTTAATCGGCAAGCCACCGCTCGACCAGACCCTCCGTTCAAGGACCCAACCGGTGCACGCCATCGCGGCATCGCTCCCTTCCCTTCTGTCGCCTACTTATGTTATGCTTTTGCCAAATATCGTACCATGACATTTGTATTATGCAGATGTTTTTTGAGTGTACACACCCTTCATGCCATGGGAGTCGAACGGAGCATTTCTGCCAGGAGTCAGCTGATAGCGAACGACTTTAGCAATCCTATGTGGCCAGAGGGCCGCGCCAAGATCCGTGCAACGGTGAAGAGAGCGCTCGCCAGGGTTGGAAGCTCAGCGAACGTTCGCCAGATAGTATTTCCATAAATTAACCTATACGTACCCCCACACTAGTAAAAATCACCGGCGCAGTGAAAAAGGGAGTGGCGGCCATGATATCCTGCACGAACCTTTGTTGTGAAAAGAGAACCTTTATTCTGAAAAGTTGCACGCCAAGAAGGCAAGGATGGGACGCCACGAGCAACGACGACCTCACATGGGTGGGGATACTTCGCTCCGTCCACGCCCGCCGCGTCATGTGTCCATCCCTCCGCCACGCACACCCACTACACCGTAGCCGCTCACGGCGACAAGTTCCACGAACCATGCCGGCAAAGGAATAAATAAACCGGTCCGCGACAGACGCAGACGTGGCCGGTGATTCACGCGAGCTGCTGACTTCTCTCGAGCACCGAGGAACCTGCCGCTCGGCGGGACGCGGAAAGGTCCGTCCATACACCGAGATCCGCATCGCGCGCATCCGGCCGTACGCTTGCCCATCGCCGCGAAGCCACGCCTGGCCGGCCGACGCGCCGCCCCACGCAACCGGGAGAAGAGAAGACAACGCGCTCGCCGCTCCCCTCCCCGCGTCGGAGTTACTCCACTTCTTTATCCGGAAGGAGGGAGGGTGGTCGGTGCGCGTCCGTAGCGCGTGCTCGCCGGTATTAATACCCCAGAGCCCACTGCAACCTCCACCCATCCCACCACATTCAAGTCGAAGAAGCTCCTCGATCTCCATCACTGCAACCAGCCACTTGAGCTCTGAATCTTTGAAGCTCAGCCAGTTCGCCGCGACCACCGAGAGCCTCAAGTTTCGCCATGTCGAGCGCCAGCCAGAAGCAGCAGCAGCAGCAGCAGGCGAAGAAGCCGGCGGCGGCGGAGGACGTCGAGATCAAGAAGGTCTTCTCCCGCTTCGACACGGACGGCGACGGCCGGATCTCGCCGTCCGAGCTGGCGGCCGTGTCGCGCGCCATCGCGCCGCCGGCCACCGAGTCCGCGCAGGGCCGCGAGGTGGCGTCCATGATGGACGAGCTCGACACCGACCGCGACGGCTACGTGGACCTCGGCGAGTTCGCCGCCTTCCACGGCCGCGGCCGCGAGGAGCGCGAGCTCGACGCCGAGCTGCGCGACGCCTTCGACGTCTACGACATCAACGGCGACGGCCGCATCTCCGTCGCCGAGCTCAGCAAGGTCCTGAGCCGCATCGGCGAGGGATGCAGCACCGAGGAGTGCGAGAAGATGATCGCCTCCGTCGACGTCGACGGCGACGGCTGCGTCGGATTCGAGGAGTTCAAGAAGATGATGACCGCCGGTGACGCCGGCGCACCACCTCAACCCGAAGCGATCGCCGTGCCTGACAGCAACAAACCCAAGAAGGAGTGATACATGTGCTTTTGCTTGTAAAAAAATTGTAATCCGAGGGAGCGAATTAGTTGTCAGTCCCTGTTGGCCATAGTCTTCTGGTCTGAAAAAAAATGGGAATAAGGATCAATGTGCAATTGCCATTGTCGTGCTGTACCTCTACGATAACGGTTGTGTGTGCACGGTAGCAGTACTAGTACTAGATATTTTCTCCGAGTATGGTCATCTTGCTACTTCATTTTCACATGAAAATGAAGTGCCATGTTGATGTTGAAGGGTGATAAGCATCCATTATCAATGTTACTTGTAATCGCATTCGGCAATAAATGTGTTGTCATCTTATGATGTTTCCTATTCTGAGAGATACTCCCTCTGTAAACAGATATAATGCTTTAAAACATGGTGATGATAATCAATAAAACAAGCCAGTAACCCAATATTGGAAGCCAATATCAAATTTATGTGGAGTATATCAGCAATATTTTCTTTAAAACATACTGCATCCATTCCAAAATAACTAGCCTACCAAAATGTCTTATATTTTGAAATGGAGGTAGTATTTGCAAATATCCGAAACTCTATGAGCAGATTGAGAAAACCAAGATAAAACAATTTTCTCTTGAACTATGAAAGTGAACTCCAGTATATTGTAATATAAAATATGTTTGACAGTTTTCATTGTGAAGACATAAATAGTGAATACTTGTTGGAAATTAATAAAATGTGTTAAAAGGCCACAAAAATGACGGGCCCACTCCAACAGATCTTCAGGCCAATCAGCATCGCGTTCTTTTGGTCATAAGATGGTAAAATTGGGAATAAGGGTCAATGTGTGATTGTCACTATTTGTGTTGTACCTCTACGGTGACGGTTGTGTGTGCACGGTACTCGTGGTACTACTAGATATTTTCTCCGAGTGTAGGCATCTTGCTATACTTCATTTTCACATGAGAATGGATTTATCAGTTCGGTGCGATGTTGATGTTGAAGGGTGATAGCCAATGCGTCGTCAACATTATTTATATTGCTCCCCTAAAAAAAACATTATTTATATTGCCACTTGACAATGCATGTACTGTTTATTTTGAAGATGTTGAATATTTTTAAGCATATGCTTTTAAATGGTTTCACGGGGACTCCAAAGAAAATTAATTATATTTCCTTGGCTTTAAAATTTTGATATACATTATTCGTCGCACCAGGGTGGGGACCCCGGCGGAGATTGTGCCACCACGGCTACGGAGGGCAGCATGGGGGATGGCCGGAGGTGTTGCGTGGTGCCGGCGATGGTCGGGGTCGGCACTGTCCGATGGTTGGCGTGCGTGGTGGTGGGATTCTGGTAGGCTACGGCATGCTGTGGATCCCGGATGCCAGTGCGGCGGCCCGACGGGTATTTGCCCTGGTGAGGCGAGGATGGCCAGGCGTGGTCGTCATTGGTGGCGAGAGGCCAACAGCGTTAGGTGTTACCTCTCCGCATCGTTGATGAGCAAGTATTTCCTTCCTCAGAGGGGGGAGGGGGATTCACCCGGCGGCCTGCTCCATTGTCGTGTCTTTGATGGTTTGGATTCCGGTCATGGTCCGGGGGGAATCTCCGCACGACTTGCCTATGCTGGCAACGACGACGCCTGCATGTGTCGATCCCTCTTGGGGGTGCTGCCATGGTCCTGATTATGTCCTACCTCCAACGTCGAAGGAAACCCTTGTTCCGGTTCTCCGAAACAGGCGGGGGCGGAGACACGACGTCATTTTCTTCATGAAGCTGATGCCTTGGCGGTTCGCAGAGTCCTCGGAGCTGGACTTTAGGATGTCTCGCTCTTGGTGCGGGTTGCCTCTTCGGACATGGCCCCTAGGGGCGCTATCTATTTCATCGGTGGCATTCTGTGCGTTATCTTCTTAAGGTCTGGTTAGGTCCTACCTCCCACTTGCCGAGTCCCCTACGCGCTATGTGGTGGAAGCTACGTTGATCTAGTTAGTTATAGTCGTCGTTGTGGCGTGGCATGTTGGCTTTGTGCCCCCTTTGTGGCAAAATTTCCTGTCTTGACCCTTTTTGGATACAAACTTAGGATCTGACCCCGGTTCGGAAAAAACTCGGGATTTGACCCTTTTTCTTACCGCCAGGGTCTCTGGCGGTAGGGTTATACAGCCTACCACCAGGACCCCTGGCGGTAGGGTCCGGGCAGTTATTTCGCCCAAGACCCCGTGCCCCTGCCCATCTCCCCACCCCTCCCCCTCCCCCCGTCGACAGTTTCTCCTTTCTTTCTCCCCCAAGTCGCCCCTCTCTCCCTTTCTCATCTCCTCCACTCTCCTCCTCAGATCTTCACCGATTCTTCGCCGTTTTGGCGCATCGAGATGGCACCGAAGAGAGAAACGTAAGCTCCTCCGATCCCTCCAATTAGTTTTTGCAAACTTGCTTCCGATTCGACACATTATTTGCTTGAAATCCCTCATATTTTTGAACTTAGATTGGATTTTTTTACCTAAGATTGTTTTAGCTTGATTGTAGTTCTAGTTCTTAGTTCTTTAGTAAGTAGTGGTATTGAATATGAACTCTAATCAATAGTTCATATGTTAGTGTGAAGATGAACCCTAGTTCATAATTTTTTTGTTAAAAAATTTATGATGTAATGCATGTGGGAGGACTTGATTGTAGTTTGATGATGCATGTCGACATGATGATATGAAGATGTTGGAGGATATTTTTTTGTTTACAAATATGATGATATGATGCATGTTGGAGGATTTTTTTTGTTTAAAAATATGATGATATGATGCATGTTGGAGGATTTTTTTTATATGATGCATGTTGATATGATTTGATCCATCATGTGTAGTAGATGTTGTTGGAGGATTTTTTTTATATGATGCATGGTGATATGATTTTGATATGATGCATGTTTATGTATGCTTATGCTTATGATGTTTTTGTTTATGAAATTTTATTAAGGCGGCCACCTCTTGCGGACAACATCGGCCCACGGTACTCCATGCTGGACTGGGCATTCGACAAGGGTCATTATGCCCGTTTCATAGAGAACGGAGGGGTAAGTGATATGAATGAAATTGATCAAAGTTTTCGGATTGATGAAAATAATTTCCTAACTTTTGGCGTTCACTTTTTGATAGATGCTCCAGCCACTGCGCATGAGGGGTCACGGGGTTCATGGGCATATGGACTACGACGAGCGCTACGCGCCGTTCTTCAAGAGAGCCCGACTGTTGGGTTTCGTGTTGCAGTTCAAGCGTCAGCCGCCGACGCTTGTCCACGTAGCTCTGATAGCTTTGATTGACCAATGGCGACCGGAGACCCATTCTTTCCATCTCCCATGCGGAGAGATGATGGTGACCCTCGAGGATTGGTCGATGATTACTGCCATGCCGATCGAGGGTCATGCACTGACCGGGCGAGTGGAGAGGACCAACTGGCAGGAGAGGGTTACCACCCTCATCGGCGGCTGCCCCGAGGATAAGGGTAACCGTACATCCGATGTGCCGTTGCCCTGGCTCTCGGAGCACCGGAAGACATGCCCCCAAGACGCCGATTAGACGATTGTGGAGTGGTATGCGAGGGCCTACCTGTGGTATCTTCTCATGGAGGTCGTGTTTCCAAACGCATCCGGGAACTCTGCCAACTGGTCATATGAACTCGCTAAACACATTTCTCTTTGATTCCACTTTTGACCGAGAGTGGGAACTTACCAACGTATATGTAATAGGTAAACTGGTGGCCGTATCATGACCGAGCGTGGGACTTTGATCTAAACATGATGTGCGATGAGGACCGTGGTCTCTGGTGGTGCATCGTGCCCATGATCTGTGTGTACGTCGTCGAGTGGAACTTGCCACACCGCGTGGCCACACAGTTGGGGGTGTATCAGCATACCCTACCAGGCCCGCCCACCGGTACCGGCGGCCACTCGCTCCACTTGTGAGTGCCCGCGCTTGTTCTTCGTGCCCATGAATTCATTGCGTTCAACTTTATTATGATGTTTCTTGTTGCTAATGCCTTGCAGGATGAGCCGGCAGAAGAATCAGTCGATCACAGACTGGGGAGGGGAGCCTAAAAATCATGTGACGGAGTGGAACCGACGGAGGGACCAGAAAGATGGGGAGAGGAAAGTGACTGACTGGGATGCTTACCTGGACCGACACATGAAGTGGTACGATGATGGCTAGAAGCACCGTCTTCGTCTAAGGCCTCGGTGGACAGCAGAAGACATCACGGAGCTGGAGAGGGATGACCCCGAGGAAGAGGCTGATACGTCTCCAACGTATCTATAATTTTTGATTGCTCCATGCTACTTTATCTACTGTTTTAGGCAATACTGGGCTTTATTATCCACTTTTATATTATTTTTGGGACTAACCTATTAACCGGAGGCCCAGCCCAGATTTGCTGTTTTGTGCCTATTTCAGTGTTTCGAGGAAAAGGAATATCAGACGGAGTCAAAACGGAACGAAATCAACTAGAGAAGTTATTTTTGGAAGGAAAGCAACCTGATGGACTTGGAGTGCACGTCAGGGGAGTCCCAGGCTGCCCACGAGGGTGTGGGGGGCGCCACCCCCCTAGGGCGCGCCCCCTGCCTCGTGAGCACCCCGGAGGTTCACCGACGTACTCCCTGCACCCATATATACCCACGTACCCTAAAACTTCCAGAACAGAAGATAGATCGAGAGTTCCGCCGCCGCAAGCCTCTGTAGCCACCAAAAACCAATCGGGACCCTGTTCTGGCACCCTGCCGAAGGGGGATCCCATCACCGGTGGCCATCTTCATCATCCCGGCGCTATCCATGACGAGGAGGGAGTAGTTCACCCTCGTGGCTGAGGGTATGTACTAGTAGCTATGTGTTTGATCTCTCTCTCTCTCTCGTGTTCTCTCTCATGTTCCCTCTATGGCACGATCTTGATGTATCCCGAGCTTTGCTATTGTAGTTGGATCTTATGATGTTTCTCCCCCTCTACTCTCTTGTGATGAATTGAGTTTCCCCTTTGAAGTTATCTTATCGGATTGAGTCTTTTATAAGAACACTTGATGTATGTCTTGCGATCCACTTGATGTATGTTTTGGTGATCAACTTGCGGGTTTCGTGACATTGGGAACCTATGCATATGGGTTGGCACATGTTCTTGACTCTCCGGTAGTAGCTTTGGGGCACTCTTTGAAGTACTTTTATGTTGGTTGGATGAATCTGAGATTGTGTGATGCATATCGTATAATCATGCCCACGGATACTTGAGGTGACAATGGAGTATCTAGGTGACATTAGGGTTTTGATTGATTTGTGTCTTAAGGCATTATTCTAGTATGAACTCTTTTATAGATCGATCCGAAAGAATAACTTTGAGGTGGTTTCGTACCCTACCATAATCTCTACGTTTGTTCTCCGCTATTAGTGGCTTTGGAGTGACTCTTTGTTGCATGTTGAGGGCTTGTTATATGATCTATCTTTGTTATTATTGTTGAGAGAACTTGCACTAGTGAAAGTATGAACTCTAGGCCTTGTTTCCTACCATTGCAATACTGTTTACGCTCACTTTTACCACTTATTACCTTGCTGTTTTTATTATTTCAGATTACAAAAACCTATATCTACTATCTATTTTGCACTTGTATCACCATCTCTTCGCCGAACTAGTGCACCTATACAATTTACCATTGTATTTGGTGTGTTGGGGACACAAGAGACTCTTTGTTATTTGGTTGCAGGGTTGTTTGAGAGAGACCATCTTCATCCTATGCCTCCTACGGATTGATAAACCTTAGGTCATCCACTTGAGAGAAATTTGCTACTGTCCTACAAACCTGTGCACTTGCAGGCCCAACAACGTCTACAAGAAGAAGGTTGTGTAGTAGACATCAAGCTCTTTTCTGGCGCCGTTGCCGGGAAGGCTAGGTAAAGGGTACTCACACTCCGTCAACTAAGCTCTTTTTTGGCGCGGT
The DNA here is from genome assembly GCF_018294505.1 of Triticum aestivum. NCBI lineage: Eukaryota > Viridiplantae > Streptophyta > Magnoliopsida > Poales > Poaceae > Triticum > Triticum aestivum. The sequence continues at coordinate 28,588,403 of NC_057801.1, forward strand.
GAGTGCTTGAAGGTATATCTTTAGATCTTGCAATCGAATCTTTTTGTTTCTTGTTTTAGCACTAGTCTAGTTTATAAAAGAAAACTACCAAAAAATGGAATTAAGTTTGTCTCTTACGCTTCGTCTTTTTAATATCTTTCGTGAGAATGATGGAAAGGAAAATTGTGCTCAAGTACTAGAAGAAGAATTACGTAGAATTCTTGGCATAAAATATGTGAATGATGAGCATGATTGCGATGTTGTTAGTATGAATTCCTTGAATATCCATGATGCTAATTATATGCAAAGCCACAAGCTTGGGGAAGATATGTTTGATGGAGTTGATATTTTTTTGTCCCCCAAGCTTTGATGAGCAAATTTACTATGATGAAAGCATGCCTCCTATCTATGATGATTATTGTGATGACACGTATGCTTTAAAGAATAATGATAACCATGAAACGTGTCATCTTGATCTTAATTTTCAATCACATGATAATTATTTTGTTGAGTTTGCTCCCACTATTATTCATGAGAAGAATTTTGCTTATGAGGAGAATAGTACATTTTCTATGCTTGTAGATCATGAAAAGAATGCTTTAGGTGCTGGTTATATTGTTGAATTCATTCATGATGCTACTGAAATTTATTATGAGGGAGGAATATATGCTTGTAGGAATTGCAATAATATCAAGTTTCCTCTATATGTGCTTAAAATCTTGAAATTATGCTTGTTTTACCTTCCTATGCAAGTTGATTTTTGTTCCCATAAGTTGTTTGCTAACAAAATCCCTATGCATAGGAAGTGGGTTAGACTTAAATGTGCTAGTCATATGCTTCATGATGCTCCCGTTATGTTTCAATTCTTATCTTTTATGTGAGCATCATTGTCATCATCATGCCTAGCTAGAAAGGCATTAAAGAAAAGTGCTTGTTGGGAGACAACCCAATATTTATCCTTACTGTTTTTGTGTGTCCGCATGATTATGCTACTGTAGTAATCATGTTTTATAGCTTTTGTTTCAAATAAGTGCCAAGTAGAGCCTTTGGGAAGACTTGGGTGAAGTTTATGTGATCTTGCTGTGAAAAACAGAAACTTTAGCGCTCACGAGATTAGCTGCCATTTTTTACTGGAGAGTGCTTTTAGGTTGATTCTTTTTGCATATGATTAATAGACAAATTTCTCAGGTCCAGCAATTTATTTAATAATTTTTGGGGTTCCAGAAGTGTACGTTTTATACAGATTACTACAGACTGTTCTGTTTTTGACAGATTCTGTTTTCTATGTGTTGTTTGCTTATTTTGATGCACCTATGGCTAGTATTAAGTGGTATGAACCATATAGAAGTTAGAATACAGTAGATATTTCACCAATATTAATTTAGAATGAGTTCATTACAGTACCTAAGTGGTGGTTTTATTTTCTTATACTAACGGAGCTTACGAGTTTTGTGTTGAGTTTTGTGTGGTTGAAGTTTTCAAGTTTTGGGTAAAGACTCGATGGACTATGGAATAAGGAGTGGGAAGAGCCTAAGCTTGGGGATGCCTAAGGCACACCAAGGGAATATTCAAGGACAACCAAGCAACTAAGATTGGGGATGCCCCGGAAGGCATCCCCTCTTTCGTCTTCGTTCATTGGTAACTTTACTTAGAGCTATATTTTTATTCACCACATGATATTTGTTTTGCTTGGAGTGTCATTCTCTTTTGTTAGTTTTTGCTTGCTGTTGGTTAGAATAGTGTTTTGCATCTTTAGTTTCAATAAAAATGTCAAGGATAGCCTTTGCCATGCTTATTCTGCTAGTATACATGTTGCTGTTTGAAAACAGAAAGTTTACCGCTGTTGCAAAAATTCCCTAGAAAAGTCAGAGAATGGTATAACGTTGAATATTTTTGCATATTAAGCTATGACAAATTTATTACAGTGGGAATTTTAGTTAATAATTTTTGGGGTCAGGGAAGTATTGATACTCTTGCATTCGTTACAGACTGTACTGTTTTGGCAGATTGCTGTTATGCTTGCATTGTTTGCATATGTTTGCTTGTTTAATGATTCTATTTGATGATAGGAGTACTAAATATGCAGAGGCATTTAGTATGCAATGTTGAATAATAATTTAATTGATTTGTTACAGTAGAAAATGATAAGGTTTTGCATTGATTTATACTAACCTATCTCACGAGTTCTTGTTGAGTTTGTTGTGAATGAAGCTTTTGATAAAAAGAAGAGAAACCATGATATGAGAGGAATTAAGGAGACACAAAAATCAAGCTTGGGGATGCCCAAGGCACCCCTAGATAATATTTCAAGAAGTCTCAAGCATCTAAGCTTAGGGATGCCCCGGTAGGCATCCCACCTTTCTTCTTCAACAACTATCGGTTAGTATCTGTTGAGCCTAAGTTTTTGCTTCTTCACATGAGTTGTGCTATCCTTGCATTGTAGTTTTCTTTAGCTTTGCTTGCTGTTTGAATAAAGTATCAAGATATGAAATTCTTTAATGAGAGAGAGTCTTCACATAGTTGCATAATTATTCGACTACTCATTGATCTTCACTTATATCTTTCGGAGTAGTTTTTGTTATTGCTCTAGTACTTCACTTATATCTTTTAGAGCATGGTGGTAGTTTTATTTTGAAGAAATAGATGAACTCTCATACTTCACTTAGATTATTTTGAGAGTCGTTAATAGCATGGTAATTTGCTTAATATTAATATACTTGGTATTCAAGATATGTGAAACTTCCTTATGAGTGTGTTGAATACTAAGAAAAGTTTGATGCTTGATAATTGTTTTGAGATATGGAGGTAGTGATATTAAAGTCATGCTAGTTGGGTGATTATGAATTTAAAGAATGCTTGTGTTGAAGTTAGCAAGTCCCGTAGCATGCACGTATGGTTAAAGTTGTGTAACAAATTTGAAACATGAAGTGTACCTGGCTTGTGCATCCTTATGAGTGGCGGTCGGGGACGAGCGATGGTCTTTTCCTACCAATCTATCCCCCTAGGAGCATGCGCGTAGTACTTGGTTTTTGATGACTTCTAAATTTTTTCAATAAGTATATGAGTTCTTTTGACTAATGTTGAGTCCATGGATTATACGCACTTTTACCTTTCCGCAATTGCTAGCCTCTTCGGTACCATGCATTGCCCTTTCTCACCTTGAGAGTTGGTGCAAACTTCGCCGGTGCATCCAAACCCCGTGATATGATATGCTCTGCCACACATAAACCTCCTTATATCTTCCTCAAAATAGCCACCATACCTACCTATTATGGCATTTCCATAGCCATTCCGAGATATATTGCCATGCAACTTTCCACCGTTCCGTTCATCATCATCATGACATACATTACTTTTGTCATATTGCCATTGCATGATCATGTAGTTGACATCGTATTTGTGGCAAAGCCACCATGCATTATTTTTCATACATATCACTCTTGATTCATTGCACCATCCCGGTACACCGCCGGAGGCATTCATATAGAGTCTTATCTTGTTCTAGTTTCGAGTTGTAATCCTTATGTTGTAATCAATAGAAGTGTGATGATCATCATTATTAGAGCATTGCCCAAATAAAAAAATAAAAAAAGAGAAAGGCCAAAAAAAGGCCCAAAAAAGAAAATAAATAAAAAGGGCAATGCTACTATCTCTTTTTCCACACTTGTGCTTCAAAGTAGCACCTTGTTCTTCATATAGTGAGTCTCATATATTGTGCTTCAAAGTAGCACCTTGTTCTTCATGTAGTGAGTCTCATAAGTTGTCTTTTTATACTGGTGGGAATTTTTCATTATAGAACTTGGCTTGTATATTCCTACGATGGGCTTCCTCAAATGCCCTAGGTCTTCATGAGCAAGCGAGTTGGATGCACATCCACTAGTTTTCTTTTGTTGAGCATTCATAGCTCTAGTGCATCCGTTGCATGGCAATCCCTACTCCTCATGTTGACATCAATTGAGGGCATCTCCATAGCCCGTTGATTATCCTCGTCAATGTGAGACTTTCTCCTTTTTTGTCTTCTCCACACAATCCCCATCATCATATTCTATTCCACCCATAGTGCTATATCCATGGCTCACACTCATGTATTGCGTGAAGGTTGAAAAAGTTTGAGATTATTTAAGTATGAAACAATTGCTTGGCTTGTCATCAGGGGTATAGAAGTTGGGAACATCTTTGTGTGACGAAAATGAAGCATAGCCTAACTATATGATTTTACAGGGATGAACTTTCTTTTGCCATGTTATTTTGAGAAGACATAATTACTTTGATTAGTATGCTTGAAGTATTATTATTTTTATGTCAATATGAACTTTTGTCTTGAATCTTTCGGATCTGAATATTCATACCACGATTAAGAAGATTTACATTGAAATTATGCCAAGTAGCACTCCGCATCAAAAATTCTTTTTTATCATTTACCTACTCGAGGACGAGCAGGAATTAAGCTTGGGGATGCTTGATACGTCTCCAACGTATCTATAATTTTTGATTGCTCCATGCTACTTTATCTACTATTTTAGGCAATATTGGGCTTTATTATCCACTTTTATATTATTTTTGGGACTAACCTATTAACCGGAGGTCCAGCCCAGATTTGCTGTTTTATGCCTATTTCAGTGTTTCTAGGAAAAGGAATATCAGACGGAGTCAAAACGGAATGAAATCAACTAGAGAAGTTGTTTTTGGAAGGAAAGCAACCTGATGGACTTGGAGTGCACGTCAGGGGAGTCCCGGGCTGCCCACGAGGGTGGGGGTGCGCCCACCCCCTAGGGCGCGCCCCCTGCCTCGTGAGCACCCCGGAGGTCCACCGACGTACTCCCTGCACCCATATATACCTACTTACCCTAAAACTTCCAGAACAGAAGATAGACCGGGAGTTCCGCCGCCGCAAGCCTCTGTAGCCACCAAAAACCAATCGGGACCCTGTTCCGGCACCCTGCCAGAGGGGGATCCCATCACCGGTGGCCATCTTCATCATCCCGGCGCTATCCATGACGAGGAGGGAGTAGTTCACCCTCGGAGCTGAGGGTATGTACCAGTAGCTATGTGTTTGATCTCTCTCTCTCGTGTTCTCTCCCGTGTTCCCTCTATGGCACGATCTTGATGTATCCCGAGCTTTGCTATTGTAGTTGGATCTTATGATGTTTCTCCCCCTCTACTTTCTTGTGATGAATTGAGTTTCCCCTTTGAAGTTATCTTATCGGATTGAGTCTTTTATAAGAACACTTGTTGTATGTCTTGCGATCCACTTGATGTATGTTTTGGTGATCAACTTGCAGGTTTCGTGACATTGGGAACCTATGCATAGGGGTTGGCACACGTTCTTGACTCTTCGGTAGTAGCTTTGGGGCACTCTTTGAGGTACTTTTATGTTGGTTGGATGAATCTGAGATTGTGTGATGCATATTGTATAATCATGCCCACAAATACTTGAGGTGACAATGGAGTATCTAGATGACATTAGGGTTTTGATTGATTTGTGTCTTAAGGTGTTATTCTAGTACGAACTCTTTTATAGATCGATCCGAAAGAATAACTTTGAGGTGGTTTCGTACCTTACCATAATCTCTACGTAGTTCTCCGCTATTAGTGGCTTTGGAGTGACTCTTTGTTGCATGTTGAGGGCTTGTTGTTATATGATCTATCTATGTTATTATTGTTGTGAGAACTTGCACTAGTGAAAGTATGAACCCTAGGCCTTGTTTCCTACCATTGCAATACCGTTTACGCTCACTTTTACCACTTGTTACCTTGCTGTTTTTATTATTTCAGATTACAAAAACCTATATCTACTATCTATTTTGCACTTGTATCACCATCTCTTCGCCGAACTAGTGCACCTATACAATTTACCATTGTATTGGGTGTGTTGGGGACACAAGAGACTCTTTGTTATTTGGTTGCAAGGTTGTTTGTGTTGGGGAACGTAGTAATTTCAAAAAAATTCCTACGCACACGCAAGATCATGGTGATGGCATAGCAAAATGTCCACGTACCCTCATAGACCGTAAGCGGAAGCATTATGACAACGCGGTTGATATAGTCGTACGTCTTCACGATCCGACTGATCCAAGTACCGAACGTACGGCACCTCCGAGTTCAGCACACGTTCAGCTCGATGACGATCCCCCGGACTCCGATCCAGCAAAGTGTCGGGGATGAGTTCCGTCAGCACGACGGCGTGGTGACGATGATGATGTTCTACCAGCGCAGGGCTTCGCCTAAACTCCGCGACGATATGACCGAGGTGGAATATGGTGGAGGGGGGCACCGCACACGGCTAAGGAACGATCCGTAGATCAACTTGTGTTGTTGTGCCTAGAGGTGCCCCCCTGCCCCCATATATAAAGGAGCAAGGGGGAGGGGGCGGCCCGCCTAGGAGAGGCGCGCCAAGGGGAGCCCTACTCCCACCGGGAGTAGGACTCCCTCCTTCCTTGTTGGAGTAGGAGAAGGGGGAAAGAGGGGGAGAGGAGGAAGGAAAGGGGGGCCGCACCCCTTGTCCAATTCGGACCAGAGGGGGGCTGCGTGCCTCCTTCCTTTCGGCCTCTCCCCTCTATTCTCGTATGGCCCAATAAGGCCCATATACTCCCCGGCGAATTCCCGTAACTCTCCGGTACTCCGAAAAATACTCGAATCACTCGAAACCTTTCCGAACTCCGAATATAGTCGTCCAATATATCGATCTTTACGTCTCGACCATTTCGAGACTCCTCGTCATGTCCCCGATCTCATCCGGGACTCCGAACTCCTTCGGTACATCAAAACTCATAAACTCATAATATAACTGTCATCAAAACCTTAAGCGTGCGGACCCTACGGGTTCGAGAACAATGTAGACATGACCGAGACACGTCTCCGGTCAATAACCAATAGCGGAACCTGGATGCTCATATTGGCTCCCACATATTCTACGAAGATCTTTATCGGTCAAACCGCATAACAACATACGTTGTTCCCTTTGTCATTGGTATGTTACTTGCCCGAGATTCGATCGTCGGTATCCAATACCTAGTTCAATCTCGTTACCGGCAAGTCTCTTTACTCGTTCCATAATGCATCATCCCGTAACCAACTCATTTGGTCACATTGCTTGCAAGGCTTATAATGATGTGCATTACCGAGAGGGCCCAGAGATACCTCTCCGACAATCGGAGTGACAAAACCTAATCTCAAAATACGCCAACTCAACATGTACCTTCGGAGACACCTGTAGTACTCCTTTATAATCACTCAGTTACGTTGTGACGTTTGGTAGTACCCAAAGTGTTCCTCCGGTAAACGGGAGTTGCATAATTCTCATAGTTACAGGAACATGTATAAGTCATGAAGAAAGCAATAGCAATATACTAAACGATCAAGTGCTAGGCTAACGGAATGGGTCATATCAATCACATCATTATCCTAATGATGTGATCCCGTTAATCAAATGACAACTCATGTCTATGGCTAGGAAACTTAACCATCTTTGATTCAACGAGCTAGTCAAGTAGAGGCATACTAGTAAGGCACACATCGATAACTTGTATATCAAATATACCCTTTGTTCACTTTGCCATCCTTCTTATCCACCAAATATTCAGGGCATTTCCGCTTCTAGTGACCATTTCCTTTGGAGTATAATCACTCAGTTTCAGGCTTTGGTCTAGCTTTGGGCTTCTTCGCGGGAGTGACAACTTGCTTGCCATTCTGCTTGAAGTTCCCTTTCTTTCCCTTTGCCCTTTTTTTGAAACTAGTGGTCTTGTCAATCATCAACACTTGATGCTCTTTCTTGATTTCTACCTTCGTCGATTTCAGCATCACGAAGAGCTCGGGAATCATTTTCGTCATCCCTTGCATTATAGTTTATCACGAAGTTCTACTAACTTGGTGGTGGTGACTAGAGAATTCTGTCAATCACTATCTTATCTGGAAGATTAACTCCCACTTGATTCAAGCAATTGTAGTACCCAGACAATCTGAGCACATGCTCACTATTTGAGCGATTCTCCTCCATCTTTTATCTATAGAACTTGTTGGAGACTTCATATCTCTCAACTCGGGTATTTGCTTGAAATATTAACTTCAACTCCTAGAACATCTCATATGGTCCATGACGTTCAAAACGTTTTTGAAGTCCCGATTCTAAGCCGTTAAGCATGGTGCACTAAACTGTCAAGTAGTCATCATATTGAGCCAGCCAAACGTTCATAACGTCTGCATCTGCTCCTGCAATAGGCCTGTCACCTAGCGGTGCATCAAGGACATAATTCTTCTGTGCAGCAATGAGGATAAACCTCAGATCATGGATCCAATCCGCATCATTGCTACTAACATTTTTCAACACAATTTTCTCTAGGAACATATCAAAAAATAAACATATGAAAGCAACAACGCAAACTATTGATCTACAACATAATTTGCAAGATACTACCAGGACTAACTTCACGATAAATTTAAGTTCAATTAATCATATTACTAAAGAACTCCCACTTAGAAAGAGATCTCTCTAATCTTCTAAGTGATTACGTGATCCATATCAACTACACCATGTCCGATCATCACGTGAGACTAGATCATCGACGGCGCGCGTTGCTGCGCCCATCTATTTTGATGGTTGGATTATATGATAGCTCATAAAGATAGACACAAAACAAGGATGTTAAGATGGCTTTATGTTTGCAAGATTCCCATTTTATCGTACTACAGAGTATAATACTATGAGAAGCCTGCCTAATTTGATTATGCCCATCTTGAGTAAATAACAAAGAAATTAATTGAAAATATAAATGGTTGCATCATAAAATAGATTCAAATGGTTCAGTTTACTTACAATTAACATTGTCATCGAGTGAAAAATCAAATTATATAAACGAGAACAGAACCTAAATAAATCAAACTATCCAAAAAGAACAGAACAATGGCTTCACTGAAATTCCATACACACTGTTCGTACTTTGTTCTTCCATGCTAGAGTCGATAAACACAACATTCAGAAAAATAAAATATATTTATCTATCAGCTGGTCAATTTTTTTCTATTGGAGTATTGTTCGTTTTGATAAGAAAGAGGACCTTTTAGGGTGTTATCAGATGAACAATCCTACCAAATCAAAGCAAAGAACTGAAGTGGCCGCAAAATAAAGATGCAATCCCAACTCCCAGGGAATCTTAATCTTTGTATTATTAATCAGTAGGTGTAGCTAGTCCCTTTACATGGCACCGTTATTGGCAAGGGGAAACAATGCTTATGATGCTGTCAGCTGCTGGATGTTAGGTGTTTCTTTCTGCAAAATCCGAAAATTACACTGGAAAATCAGGTCATCGAAGTGTCATAATACTCATAAATAAGATAAGTACAAAGGGTTCTTGTATGAAATTGGTCAACCTAAAGACTGGGAGATAATCGCTGGTAGGATGCTTTCTCTTCACTTAAACATGTATTTGTCGTAAACTCCTGAACATTCACTATAACATTGTAGTAAACAGGACAAGAGAGATTGACCTGCCTCACTCCTTGCTCAATAACTTCTATAATTCATTTTCTATGTCTTCACTGTAATAGTATCAGCCTACAAGGTAATACTTATAACATCGGGAGATATAGTTGGTAAAGCATATAAAAAATATAGAAGAGGGTAAACATGACAAAGTTCATGCAGGACAATACTTAATTTGATGCCAAATAATCATTCCTTCGGATCTTTCTTTTTAAACAATACATTCAACAGAAACTTGGCAAGTCACATTGCATGAGCTTTGACTAACAGGGATAAAATAAAACAGTAACCACTTTGCCAGTTTAAGTTTAACTTTTAAAAGTGAATAAACAAAGCACGATGTTGTCACGGCTCCACGGTAAATTAGTAGTACTGGTTTGTGTTTCCAAATTCCTAGTTCCTACCAGTACAAAGATTACATAAGCATTGGGAAGTGGCTTGATTGATTATAGAACATCAGCCATGAATTCTGGCTAATATGCGATGAAGCATAATTCAGCAAATGACAGGGAGGACCAATGGTAGTGGTAACTCTGGAGCCTCCTTGCAGCCCGTATGGGCCGTATCAGGTCGTCGTGGAGGAAAGAAAGGAAACCAGCAGTACATAGCTTGAATTCGACCTTGTATCAAACATCCAAGCATTAGAATCTATAAATTAGACAAAGAACAAATCTGTACATGGGATAACATTGGACCGGAGTACGAAGTATGTAGTATAATATTGGTGCATGGTCAAATAATTGCTCAGGGGAGCAGCAAGAGGTACTGTATAGATTGGAAACATAGAAACCAGTGGATCACCTTCCAAATGGTTAATTCCTAAACTTTCTAATCCAACAGAACACCTGCATTTTTTGTGAGCACAAAGAACAGTATCAGTAAACAAAACAAATTCTAAAAGTGGAGGTTGGGGGAAGAGGAGGTGCATCAAACAGAGACAATTGGAATGAACTGAAGACCTGAACATCACCCATCGCTGCTGGAGATTGGTTTGCAAGAGTGAGGAGTGTGAAAGGAGCAGCGGCCAGTCTGGGTTGTCCATTAGCCATTGGATCAACTGGAAGAACCAAAGATACCAAGCAGTACATCGCTAGAATTCCAACCTGGAGAGAAGCTGTAATCATTTGAAACTATGAATTAGACGGAGGACATGTCAGTACATATTTAGATAGACAATAACTGAGAATTGGAACAAGCACATCACCTTAAACCAAACAGAGCTGGAACCTAAGCAACACCCATCACCTTGCTTTTGGACAGTGGTTTGCGAAAATGAGCAGAGTAGGAAAGGACCAGCTGCAAGTTTGGGATTTTATAGGCTGGGGTGGATATACAGAGATACGATTAACCTCTCAATTACAGGATTAACCTCGCAATCAATCAATTGGCATGAATAGCGATGAAACTGACCTTCCCGAAGCATCGATTGGCATTAATGGCCCGATTAATCATAGTCCGCGATTGAATCTCATGCCTGGCCGCCGCACCCCAACCGGCTCCGCCGCTGGCGCCCGTGCCCCATCCGGCCGCGCCGCTAGGGTCCGTTACCCATCCGACCGCGCCGCTAGTTCGTGCCCCATCCGGTCGCACCGCTCGCGTCGGCGCGCCAGCCGCCAATGCACTCCGAGGCCAATGTCAGGCGATGCACTTGGAACAGAGCAGGTTGCGTGCTGTGTTGGGCGGTAGAGAAGGCCAGGCCCAATAGGCCAGTAGGCCCAATTGAACGTGAGACAGCGAAAAAAGCAACCGGAGCAGCGGCCCAAAAATCCCAGCGCGGCCTGACGCGCGAGTTAGCGCGTGCGTACGAGATTTAGGTGCCACTAACAGCGATCCGACGGCCGAAAATGACTAAAAGTGGCGATCTAACGGCTAGAAGTGCTAATGGTCTGAGAGGGCTAGGAGGGTGCTCAGTTTTAATATATCTAAATGGAGTAGTTTCAACGGTGAACATCAATATGTTGATCATATCTACTATATGATTCACGCTCGACCTTTCGGTCTCCGTGTTCCGAGGCCATATCTGTATATTCTAGGCTCGTCAAGTTTAACCTGAGTATTCCGCGTGTGCAACTGTTTTGCACCCGTTGTATTTGAACGTAGAGCCTATCATACCCGATCATCACGTGGTGTCTCAGCACGAAGAACTTTCGCAACGGTGCATACTCAGGGAGAACACTTCTTGATAATTAGTGAGAGATCATCTTAAAATGCTACCGTCAAACAAAACAGAATAAGATGTATAACAGATAAACATCATATGCAATCAAAATATGTGACATGATATGGCCATGATCATCTTGCGCCTTTGATCTCCATCTCCAAAGTACTGTCATGATCTCTATCGTTACCGGCACGACACCATGATCTTCATCATCTTGATCTATATCAATGTGTCGTCACATGGTCGTCTCGCTAACTATTGCTCTTGCAACTATTGCTATCGCATAGCGATAAAGTAAAGCAATTATTTGGCACTTGCATCTTATGCAACAAAGAGACAACCATAGGGCTTCTGCCAGTTGCCGATAACTTCAACAAAACATGATCATCTCATACAACAACTTATATCTCATCACGTCTTGACCATATCACATCACAACATGCCCTGCAAAAACAAGTTAGACGTCCTCTACTTTGTTGTTGCAAATTTTACGTGGCTGCTATGGGCTGAGCAAGAACCGTTCTTACCTACGCATCAAAACCACAACGATAGTTCGTCAAGTTAGTGCTGTTTTAACCTTCGCAAGGACCGGGCGTAGCCACACTCAGTTCAACTAAAGTTGGAGAAACTGACACCCGCCAGCCACCTATGTGCAAAGAACGTCGGTAGAACCAGTCTCACGTAAGCGTACGCGTCATGTCGGTCCGGGCCGCTTCATCCAACAATACCGCCGAACCAAAGTATGACATGCTGGTAAGCACTATGACTTGTATCGCCCACAACTCACTTGTGTTCTACTCGTGCATATAACATCAACGCATAAAACCTAGGCTCGGATGCCACTGTTGGGGAACGTAGTAATTTCAAAAAATTCCTACGCACACGCAAGATCATGGTGATGGCATAGCAACAAGAGGGGAGAGTGTATGTCCACGTATCCTCGTAGACCGTAAGCGGAAGCGTTATGACAACGCGGTTGATGTAGTCGTACGTCTTCACGATCCGACCGATCCAAGTACCGAACGTACGCATCTCCGAGTTCAGCACACGTTCAGCTCGATGACGATCCCCCGGACTCCGATCTAGCAAAGTGTCGGGGATGAGTTCCATCAGCACGATGGCGTGGTGACAATGATGATGTTCTACCAGCGCAGGGCTTCGCCTAAACTCCGCGACGATATGACCGAGGTGGAATATGGTGGAGGGGGGCACCGCACACGGCTAAGGAACGATCCATAGATCAACTTGTGTGTTGTGGCTAGAGGTGCCCCCCTGCCCCCGTATATAAAGGAGCAAGGGGGAGGGGGCGGCCGGCCTAGGAGAGGCGCGCCAAGGGGAGTCCTACTCCCACCGGGAGTAGGACTCCCTCCTTCCTTGTTGGAGTAGGAGAAAGGGGAAAGAGGGGGAGAGGAGGAAGGAAAGGGGGGCCGCACCCCTTGTCCAATTCGGACCAGAGGGGGGCTGCGCGCCTCCTTCCTTTCGGCCTCTCTCCTCTATTCCCGTATGGCCCAATAAGGCCCATATACTCCCCGGCGAATTCCCGTAACTCTCCGGTACTCCGAAAAATACCCGAATCACTCGAACATTTCCGAACTCCGAATATAGTCGTCCAATATATCGATCTTTACGTCTCGACCATTTCAAGACTCCTCGTCATGTCCCCGATCTCATCCGGGACTCCGAACTCCTTCGGTACATCAAAACTCATAAACTCATAATATAACTGTCATCAAAACCTTAAGCGTGCGGACCCTACGGGTTCGAGAACAATGTAGACATGACCGAGACACGTCTCCGGTCAATAACCAATAGTGGAACCTGGATGCTCATATTGGCTCCCACATATTCTACGAAGATCTTTATCGGTCAAACCGCATAACAACATACGTTGTTCCCTTTGTCATTGGTATGTTACTTGCCCGAGATTCGATCGTCGGTATCCAATACCTAGTTCAATCTCGTTACCGGCAAGTCTCTTTACTCGTCCCGTAATGCATCATCCCGTAACCAACTCATTTGGTCACATTGCTTGCAAGGCTTATAATGATGTGCATTACCGAGAGGGCCCAGAGATACCTCTCCGACAATCGGAGTGACAAAACCTAATCTCGAAATACTCCAACTCAACATGTACCTTCGGAGACACCTGTAGTACTCCTTTATAATCACCCAGTTACGTTGTGACGTTTGGTAGTACCCAAAGTGTTCCTCCGGTAAACGGGAGTTGCATAATTCTCATAGTTACAGGAACATGTATAAGTCATGAAGAAAGCAATAGCAATATACGAAACGATCAAGTGCTAGGCTAACGAAATGGGTCATGTCAATCACATCATTCTCCTAATGATGTGATCGCGGGAATCAAATGACAACTCATGTCTATGGCTAGGAAACTTAACCATCTTTGATTCAATGAGCTAGTCAAGTAGAGGCATACTAGTGACACTATGTTTGTCTATGTATTCACACATGTATTATGTTTCCGGTTAATACAATTCTAGCATGAATAATAAACATTTTATCATGATATAAGGAAATAAATAATAACTTTATTATTGCCTCTAGGGCATATTTCCTTCTGTTTGAGAGAGACCATCTTCATCCTATGCCTCCTACGGATTGATAAACCTTAGGTCATCCACTTGAGGGAAATTTGCTACTGTCCTACAAACCTGTGCACTTGCAGGCCCAACAACGTCAATAAGAAGAAGGTTGTGTAGTAGACATCAAAGGCCTACCAGACCGGCATCAAAGACATACACAGTGGATTTAGAGGGTTTGCACCCCCTCATCAACAGAGTGGTAACTTTGAACCGACTGTTGTATTTGAATTATTGTATTCATCATCGTGACTGACTTATGTTGTTGTAGTCTGGTGAGCTGAACAGATGCATCTTTGAAGCCTCAGATGCACTAGGTGATGCCCCCGGGAGCGTACAATCTGAGAACAAAATGAGGGGGACGATGAAGGTACAATTTCATCCTCCTCGGAACAGATGCATCTTGTTCACTTGCAATCATAAACCTGATACTTATTATGCCTTTGTTTCATTGTGAGTGCAGAAGTTCGTGAAGTGTTGTCGCAAGCTGGTAGGCCTGCTTGGGTGTGCTGGAGCTGGGTCGGTTGAAGCTTATCAGCCTGTAGCCACACAGGGCCACATCGCCTCATCGAGCCATGGTCCCTCATTGTCTAGGTTGGTTGAGGAGGAGGAGGAGGAGGCCATACATGAAGAAAAGGAAGGAGGAGGATGAGCAGGATGAGAGCAACGGGGAGGAGGAGTACGATGAAGATTATGGACCTCCAACAACTCAATCATCTCAAGCACCTCAACTGCGGCCGAAGAGGAATCCGAAGAAGAAGGATTTTCTGAGTCCGGACCCTTTCCAGAGACCGGTTACTCGACGTCCCAAGAAGAAGACTTAAGAGCTTCGTTCAAAGAGTAACGAGGACCGTACCTCCAAGAGGGGAAGGAGCAACTAATTATGCTCTTCGATAGTCGGCTCTTGTAGTTGGAACTCCGTTTATGGAACGGTGTGTTTGCTACTTGTGTGTTGGAACTCCGTTTGTAGCTTATTTGTGGAACGATGTGTTTGCTACTTGTGTGTCTATGTGGAACTCCGTTTTCTAATTAGTTGAACTCTGTTTGCTATTTGTGGAACTCCGTGGAACTCTGTTTACTAATTAGTTGAAGTTCGTTTGAAATGTTCTTTGCACTTCAAGTTTTGTTAATGTGTATGGGATATCCATGTTTAATTGTTTAAGATCTCTGATATTACTGTCATATTTTTTAAACTTGCTGTGATATTGTTTTTGAAAAGAAGCAAGCAAATGAACTTGAAAAATAAAACACAGGACCCTACCGCCAGGGACCCTGGCAGTAGGATCATACAGCCTACCGCCAACCGCCCTGGCGGGTAGGGTGAACCTAACACCAGAGCCTTTTCATATTTTGTTACAGAAGGTTTGCACTGCAAAACCCAGCCACACCCTACCGCCAGGGGATTTGGTGGTAGGGTTAGACAGCCTACCGCCAGGGGATCTGACGGTAGGGTACTTATCCACGTCAGCTCGGGCAAACAGGCGCCGTCCCCCTCCGCCGCACCCTACCGCCAGGGACCCTGGCGGTAGGCTGTCTAACCCTACCGCCAGATCCCCTGGCGGTAGCAAAAGGGTCAAATCCAGAATTTTTTCCCAACTGGGGTCAGATCCTGAATTTGTATCCAAAAAGGGTCAAAACACGAAATTTTGCCCCCCTTTGTTTGCATTTTTGGCTAGAGATTGGGCAAGGCGGGTTCTATCATTCTCGATTGTAGTAGGTGTGGTTCTAATCTCAGGATTAGCGTTGTGTGGTGTGCCATTTGACATTTGTATTCAAACCATGGATGGGTCTCTACACCCTTTCTTCTATCAATATATGAAACACATGCTTGACATCAAGAATACTTTTAGTATATATTATTATATTATACTTAAAGTGCATATTATTTATATTACATTTTAGTGTCAATCTGAAAATACACGAAGGCCTAACAAATAGGAAAGGAGCTATTACCTAGGAGGCATTTAATAATCCTTTGTCAATAAAGTATAGTGGTATTGTGCTATCCAAGTATATTATAATTATAATTCTTTTGACTATAATAATGATATAGATTCTCGTTATAGCAGATTATACACAAACAAAGGATGCATGCAAACATTAATGTGAAAAATAATATAGGATTAATAAATGGATCCTTAGAGACTTTCTTTTCAGAAAGAAGATGCTTGAGATTTGGTCATGCCTCTATAGAGTATCACCATAAGGACGTATCATAGCATTAGAAATATGAGTCAATTTTTTGCTCTCGGGCTTCATGGAGCCCTTTATTTTCAAACATCAAAAATCATTTTTTTTACTTTCAAAAAAATGAAAAAAAAACACAAGTACTTACAGATACATACTAGATGTGTGTGAAATTTCATCACGAAATATGTTTTTGTGTGCCCTGTACAAACAAATAAAGTAATTTCATAGTGAATAGTACATGTGCTAGAAAATACATTATTTCTTTCATTTTTTTGTAGCTCGCATGAAAAGTCGTTTCGTGAACTTCACAGACAAGTAGTCTACATCCATATGTATATGTGTATTTTCTCCAGAATTTTTGAAACTTATTATTTTTTTATTTTTTCAAATAAAGGGCTCCATAGAACTCGAGCTTCATTAGGCCTTTCTCTAGAAATATCAACCATGTGGAAAATATAAACTACATCAGGAAAAAGGAAATAGAAAGCAACTCCTCATGGCACTTGTCAAGAACAACATAAAAGCTCCATGCTTGGCAGTTCTGGTGTCTATCACATTGTCATGACATGCGACTAGGAGAAACAAAGGTACACTAATTTGTTTACACAATCCAGTGTGCACAAACATATTGCCACCTTGGTTGTTAAACAATATTGATCCGTGCAATTTATATTACACGTGATAACCTGAAAGGGATGTGATACTTTGTCATGTGTTGTCTGGAAGGTTTTAATCGCACGACAACCCAACACCAAACAATGTCCATATGTGTAAGCTTAACTAAAAATGTTGATTTTTGCTACTCTGACCTTTGAAAGTGCTCTGCGCAAATTGGAACGCCGCGGAATGATGAGTAGTATGTATTATGATGTGCCAAAGTTTGTTGTTTTAAGATATGTTGGATTTCAATAA
This sequence comes from Triticum aestivum, assembly GCF_018294505.1. Taxonomy (NCBI): domain Eukaryota; kingdom Viridiplantae; phylum Streptophyta; class Magnoliopsida; order Poales; family Poaceae; genus Triticum; species Triticum aestivum. Next base: position 28,605,723 of record NC_057801.1, read on the forward strand.
ACGACACAAAGTTGATTTTGTTAGCTCAACTATGCAACCTCATGATTTCATCAATGAAGACGCCATTTAAGTTTATTTTATACCAAAAGTGATTTTGCTACTTGTCAGTTATTCAAAATTACTTAGCACTCAACTGACATCGAGAACCATCGATCCGAGCAATGTTCATTTTTTAACTATGAAAGTAAATGCTATATTTTGGCATATGATGAATACTTATTGAACATTTTTAGGTTTATGAACAAATCTATAAAATCACCGAGAATTACAGATACTACATTTTGACACTACTTGTATAAATTATTGCAACAAGGTGGATATAGCTTAGATCTATACAATGGATGACTTTTAGATATATATGAAAACAAATATTAAATCAAACATAAAATGAGTTGATTTTACATTGAAATTATTCATGTTTCACATTCTAATACATGCATTGTCATTTTAAAGATTTCAGGTTGCAAGAGCCAATTAATAATTTTTTCTAAGATATGCTTTAAAATGTGAAAGATAACCATGAATAATAATATTTTGCTTTTGAGATTAAAAGGTCGGCAGGCCACCCATCGGGACTTAGAATTTAAGGTTGGGCCATTAGCACTATCTGATTTTTAAGACTAAAAGTCATTGTTAGGTTGGAAATTGTCTGGCCGCCCTCAACTCACCTTGGCCTTATTGTTTCGGCCCGCCAGCCTAATAATCCCACCACATGCCACAGGGAGTAGTAGCTAGTAAATTTATAGGCCAAAACTAGAAGCCAATAACAAATTGATGTACTGTTATGATACACAATTTAATGGGCGACATCAATGGTGAATATTTGAAAATAATAATATCAAATATTAAAGGGGCATTTAATAACCAGCTGTATATATTCAAACTCTTGTAATAATATTAATTGACATTAGCTGGCTATGTAGAAGCAAAGGACGAAAACATTAATGTTGAAAGTTGTAGGGGGAGAACCTCCTATGTTGGACTGTGCCTATATAATACCACCATTAGGATACATCATGAGAAATATCAACCATAAGGAAAGCCACAGTAGAAAAGAAATAGGACACCATTTCTGATGGACTTTATCAAGAACAATACAAGGGCCCTATGCTTGGTAGTTCTTCTGATGTCTGCCACTTTTTCATGTCATGCAACTGGGAGAAACAAAGGTACACTCATTTGTTTATGTTGGTCCAATGTTGAAGAAATATACGCAAACCTTGATTTTGTAGACAATCTTGAGTGACTCTTGCATTTCATACTATATATCCATAGCCTAATCTGAATGGGTTGCTATACTTCGTCATATGTAGGTACGACTGCATGGAGAGCTTTGTGTGGAGATTTTAAGATATGTGAGAACCCAACGGTGAACAATGTTAATATTTGTAGACTTAACTGTGAATGGTCTGGTTACGTCTTCGATGACAGCTACTGCGACCGTGGTAAGTGTTGTTGCGCATTGATACCGCCAAAGAAATGATGGGTACTACAATGTGCCAAAAGTTTGGGCTTGTAAGATATGGTGAACTTCAATAAAGTATGCAAGTTGATCTTGATTTGAATACGCAAATCCATGATTTTACCATGAAGTCGTTATTCAGGTTCGTTTGATTTAAATCTCAGTCACCTGAGAAATCCCTAGCACTCAGTTGACGTCTACAAGATTTTATTGCACTGGATGAACAAATTAGTACAACATGCTAAATATTCTTTGGTCTTATGAACAAATTTGGAAAACCAATCGACAATTAGCTGGAACTGAACATCTCACTAGCTCAGCGTAGTGAAATAAACCAATTTTCTCTTGACCTATGAAAGTGAACTCCAATATATTGTAATATGAAATATTTTTTGACAATTTAATTTTAAACATATAAATAGTGCACACTTGTTTGAAAGTAATTAAATATGCTAAAAGCCAACAAAAATGACAGGCCCACTCTGACTGATCTTCATGCAGTTGCCTTGTCCCTCCGTCCCCTCATAGTGCTGCTATACAACACTTATTGCGAGCGCTAAAAGGTGCGTTGCCCACATCTTGCATGGACAGGGCCCAAAGTCTCCCACACTTATTCATTGTATGGCCGTGATAGTGTGAATTGCAGTTTTTTTACATTTCCTCTTCATTTTACTTTAAAAATCTTAACTAATTTAGATGAACTTTTTAGAAAAGTCTTTACAATTTTGAAGAATTTTATTCATGAATTTCAGAAAAATATTATGAATTGAAAAATGTTTGTGAATTTGACAAATGTTCTTAAATTTAAACAATTTGCAAGATATTCCCAAATTTGAAAAACAAATCATGAAATCAAAAGCTTTCATAAACATGAATAAATGTTCATCAATTAGAAAAAATAACAAAATTAATTTTTTTTGATGAGTTTTAAAAGTGTTCCAAATTTGAAAAATGTTCATGATTTTTGGAAATATTTATGAATCTAAAATAATGATCAATAATTCAAAATCTTCATGAATCCAGAAAATGTTCTGAAATTTGATAAATGATCACAAATTCAAAAAAAATGTTCATGGATTTGAAAACATTCACAAAATTTAAAAAGTTTTGTGTATAGGAAAAGTATTCTCACATTTGAAAAATGTCCATGAATTGAAAAAAGTTCATGATTTTGATTTTTTTCACAAATTTAGAATTTGGACATATTTAAATTGCTTGGTTACTGATTTTTTTTTTTGCGAAGCTAAAAAATATTCGAAATTGATGTAACCATTACTTCGAAAAATGATCATAATTATTCTTAATTGGTCATGTTTTAAAAATAAAGAAAAAATAAAACCTGTAAAAAGGAAAAAAATCAAGCTTTTGGAGCCTTACCAAAACCGGACGGAAAGTTGTAGATATTTCCAGAAATCATGGTGAACCAAACGCTGATGCTTACGTAAGCAGAAAAAAATAGCCAGTTGTTGTGTTTACTAGGCCTTAGCCCACATCGGATCGCCTGTGGGCGATTTCCTAAAACAATGGTGAACAGTGGCTGAAAGTTATGTAAATAGAAGAAGAAAACAACTAGTTGTTGTGTTCACTAGGCCATGGCCCACTTCGGGTCGCGTGTAGGTGTCCGATCGGCAGAGCTGATAGCGGGCGATCTGTAGCATTTGAGGTCGGTAGCAGGAGTTCGAGAATGGGAGCTCTTGTTCGGGGGAGCTCCTAGTCAGCGCTGCAGGCGCCCGTTAACCAGCTGGCGCCTGCAGCGTCGCTGGCATGGGCCGGCCCAACGCGCGCTTGCACTGGTTCGCTGTTGAAATGAAAAAAACAATAAAAACTGAGGATCACTGGGATTCGAACTCAAGATCACGTTCTTGCGAGTGCACCTCACTAACCACTTGACCAAACAAACTTTGTTGTCTACTACAAGAAAACAGTCCTAGTTAACCGTTTCGTGCAGTTAAACATTAATATATACTCAATACAAATTATCTCAAAAAATAAAACATAAATTCGAAAAAAAGTTCATCAAATTTAAGAAAAGTTCAAAAAAATTAAAAAGGTTCATCGATTTTCAAAAAAAAGTTCATTCAGTTCGAAAAAAGTTCACCGAATTCAAAGAAAGTTCATCGGATTCGAAAAAAGTTCATGGAATTCAAAAAAAGTTCATCCGATTCGAAAAAAATTCATCGGTTTTGAAAAAAGTTCATCGAATTTGAAAAAATTTCATCCAATTTGAAAAAAAGTTCATCAAATTCGAAAAAAGTTCATAGGTTTTGAAAAAAGTTCATCGAAATCGAAAAAAGTTCATCGGTTTTGAAAAAAGTACATCAGATTTTAAAAAAAAATCATTCAATTTGGCCAAAAGAATTGAAAACTGAACAAAATAGTTCCAAATAAAAAGAAAAATGGAAAAGGAGAAAAGAGGGAACGACATAGAAAAAAAACGTGAAGAAGGGCAATTGCACACAAGATATGGTTGCAGTCTAGTGGTTAGTGCAGTCACCCCTCGAGCTGGAGGTCGTTGGTTCGATCCATCCTAGCGCACTTCCTTTTTTGTTTTTTAGAAAACAGCTAAGAGATAGCAAGATGGGCCGAGCCCAATTCGACGAGCCTGCAGGCGCCGGTTGGCGAACTGGCGCATATGCGCCAAATAGGATATGCCCTTGTTCGGCGCTCTAAGAGCCGGTGGTTAACGCTACCGGTGCTCGCACACGACGGCTAGCAGGCCGGCCCAACAACATGCTGAAAAGGAAAACGCGAACAAAAGTTGGCAGTAAATATTGCGAGAAGGAGCAATCGAACTCAACATACCGCATTAACCACTAGACCGACCTTGCCATGTTCTGTACTACCAGGAAATAAATATTGTTTGCTCTTTTAATACTACATATAACATTTTTTTTGCAAAAAAATATACCATATATTACATAGCCAGTTTAAATTATTTGAAAAAAGAAAACGTAAACTTGAAAAGGAATTCACAAAAATATATAGAGAAAAAGCCCATGAACTTGAAAAAAGATCAAAATTTTAAAACGTTCATCGATTTGAAAAGAATTTTATCGACTTTGAGCATGGAGCGTAGCAGTACTTCATCATGGCTCAAATGAGCAAACATTGGCCCTGTTACTAGCAGGATTGCGTTGGGACGTGGGAGTAGTTCTATTCTGTTACAACTAGCAGGATTTGACTTTGTCTCATGGCTCTCGTGCAGAACGGCAACTGTAGTAGGAGGCGTAACTTTGGAGGGAAGTTTGGCCGACTTTCCGGTCCGCACGAACAAACAAACAAACGTGACCTCTGGTGAGATTCGGTTAGCCAGCACGCCGTTCCCATGTACGCTTCGATCTCTCTTCTCTTTCTCAATCATGGCTTGCTTGGGCCGTCACGCATGCACGAACCGATCCGATCGATCTCGTGCATGCGTACGCGCGTATCGCCGTTGCGTAGCGACCCAAACGATTCGATGTCCAGTAGCGACCCAATCCATGTATGTCCACGCAAACACCAGAGTCCCTACTGGACATGGACATGCTCGGCTGGTGATTGGCCTGTGTAAGAGCATCTTCAACAGCCGCGCTACGCGCCGCGCGCTAAAAACTCATTTACCGCGCGCCGTTCGCCTGGTTTGGCGCGGCCGGTAGCGCTTGCTCCAGCAGCAGTGTGAAAATTGAGCACGCGCGTAGCTCCAGTGGCGGCGCAAAAAGGCAGCGCGCGCTATACATTGCGTACATTTTTTTAATAAAACTAAAATAAAATTTATAGATAAAAATGATACATAGATATTTTACATAGTTCCATAGCTAGATAGATAATAAAAACTACTAGATAGTGCAACTAGAACCTACTCCCAGTCGACGACACCATCATCATCATCACCATCCTCGCTGCTGTCGTCCGAGATATCGAGCCATATGTCCGTCCAACGATCATCGTCAGGCGTAAAAAGATCGTCTGCCCACCATTCTCCACGATGTCGCACTGCGATATCGCCAGGGCCTTCCGCCGACGCCTGTCCAACCGCCGCTCGTGGCGCCTTTGCCCGTCCTCCTCGCGGCGCCTTGCCCAGTAGGTTTGCTCGTAGGTGATGTCCTCCGGGTGACGCCGACGCCACTCCGCCATGACCTGCTCGTCCTCCTGGGCGACGAGGAGGCGGCGCTGCCGGTCGGCGTGCTCCTCACGGTCTTCTGCCGTGTTAAGACGAGGTGGCGGGGCACGGTCCAGCGCCTGCTGGAGCGTGTAGACGTCCTGGAAGTTCATCTGCGCGCGCGGCCTGCCTAGGCGCCACGCCGCCGCGTCGTACGCGTGAGCGGCCTCGCGCGCCGTCTCGCAGATGGCGAGGCCGAGCCGAAGTTCGCCGGACCGTATCTCGGAGTAGAAACCGCCGTTGGGGCGCTGACGGACGTCCCAGTAGCCCGACGCTGATCGGCAGCGTGACGGCATGGTGACGCGCCGGTGGGCGGGGCGCTGGAGCGGTGGGGGCGCGTGTGGCAGTGGAAGCAACGAGGAAGCAGTGGAGGCGCGCGTGGCAGCGGAAGAGGAAGGGAAGTGTGTGGAATAGGCGCGTGGCGAGTGCCGCAATTTAAAGGCGCGCCGGAAGCGGTGCGTCAAAAATAGCGTGCGAGCTGCCGCTTTTTCCCCGCGCGCACACGGTTCCCGCGCGCGAGTTTCCCGCCACCCTGAAGCGCGCCGAAACATCTCGCGCGCGCAAAAAAACTTGTTTACCGCACGCACGCCTTTTCGGGCGGCGGTTGGAGATGCTCTAAACACATGACATTTACAGCCACAGAAATGAGAATGGGTCACCAAACCTCACTTTTAGCCGGGCGATGCTCGTGTCTTGAAGCTTTGTAATCCGATTTCGTACGCCTAAACCGACGGACCGATCAGTGTATGGCCCATTATCGTCGCCGCCGTCGACCGCCATGTTTCCGCGGTGGTGGGGCGGCCGCAAGTTGGGCGCGTCGCCGTCTCGCCGATCCTCCTCCCACCGCCGTTATGGACGTACATACAGGTCCAACGTTGTTGCCGCCGGTCCTCTGAATTGCATTCTGTTGCATGCCAACGTCGTCCTCTTGTTGTTCTCTTCGTTTAATAATGCCTATGCACTCTTGGCATATTGATGGTAACCAAATGGCACTTGACGGTGCGTTGATTTACTGAAGTTGGTGTTATGTTGGTGTCGGTTTCAGTGGCTGCTGCACCGTCCAGTTAGATTAGCGATATAAGAACAACTCCAACGGAGCGACCCATTTCGTCCGTTTGGACCGGCGCGGACACAAAAATCGGCCCAACGCGCCGACCTAAACGGATGCGCGTCCGCTTGCCGACCCATTCCCGGTCCATTTTGAGCCGGATTTGCGTCGGCGCGGACACCGACGCGCGCGCGCCTTCTCCTCTTCCCGGGCCCGCTGGGCGGTGGCAGTCTTCTCCATTTTCCCTCCATTCCACCCAAAAACCCTCCCGCCCGCGCGCGCTCCCGCCCCACCCCCGTCATGGACGACGACGCCGGCCTCGCCTTCCTTGCCTCGTCCGGCAAAGGCAAGCCTCGTGTCCCCTGCAAGACCGCCGCGCCCAAGCGTAGAAGGTGCTGACGCCCGAACGACGGGCAAAGGAGTCGGCCAAGAGGAAGGATCGAAGGCACGCGGCGGACGCGAGGGATGAAGCCATCACGGCGGCCACCACGTAGCAGGAGGTCACCAACGCCCGCGTCACGGAGGCAACGGGGGAGGCACTCTACATGATGGGGTTAAACCCTAGCCAGCACGGCCTCATCAACGCCGCCATGGCCGTCGCGGCCAGCACCGACTCATCCGCCTTCCCTCGGACGGTGCTGCCCGACTCGCCCCGCACGTCGGCTTGCACCCCGGTGCCCGGCTTCCACGTCTACCCGCAGGCCTCCCGCCTCTCCGGGAATGGTCGCCCGACGTGAGCGTGGTCGCCCCTTCCACGCCCGCGCCCACGCCCATCGACCTCAACGCCACACCTGCCCGGTGGCTCGTCAGCCGGAGGCGCGAGGAAACGCGCGCGGCAGATGCCAGCCGACCATCTGCCGGGTGCACGCAACCTGTTCGACGGAATGCCGGCCGCCGGCAATGACGACTACATGCAAAACATGATCTTCGAGGGTTGTGCGCAGGCCACTGGCTTCGATCCCGACGAGACACAAAGCCAAGATGGCCGAGGGGCGTTCACGCCGTCCGCTGGCTACAATGAAGATCGGGCGGCCTTCATGCGTGATCGGGCCGGCCTAGACTTGGACGGCTTCCCTCTCGACCATGAGTTTCTGGAGGACTACGGTCTAGAGGAAGAGGACTAGTGTGACATCGAAGGGGAGCCTTTGTTCGAGGACGAGCTCGCCAACCAAGCCGCTGGGCCGAAGCCGAAGTGCAAGAGCAAACGGACCAAGGCATACACGGTGGCCGAGGACAAGCTTTTTTTGCGAGTGTTGGAGAGACATTGGGCAAGACCCCAGGATGGGCGCCGAACAAAAGCATTCAACCTTTTGGATTCGTGTCCACCATGAGTTCTATGAGCGCAAGAAGTTTTTTCCGTACCAAATAGTAAGCTCGCGGGGGTGGGTGTCCATTTCAAAGCGATTGAGGGTGATCCAACAAGAGTGCAACAAGTTTTGTGCCACTCTGGATAGCGTCAAGGCCCGCCCCATGAGCGGTGTCGGGTGGTTGGGGCGACATATGACAACGGGTGGCTTATCATTATGGGAGCCAATAAGACATCGACGGTGCCTGGAAACGGGATAAGGTGAAGAGATGCACGCCGGCGAATCTTACCCAGGTTCGGGGCTCTCCTAGGAGATAACACCCCTAATCCTGCTCTGCGGGGTCTCCGTATGATCACTAGATCAACAAGTAGCTACAAGAGGCTCCTTGAGTTGTTCGGTGAGAGGAGGAAGAAGGGGCAAGGCTAGCTCTCTTCTCCTCTCCAAGTAGTGTCTAAAACTATCAAAGTCCAACCCTTTGCATGGGTGCCCCAGGGGGTTTATATAGACCCACCCCCCAGGGGTACAATGGTAATCCGACTGGGCATGGGTCAATGTCTACGCTGGCCGGCTTCTCCGCCGACCGCTGGGGCCCACCGACTGGCGGGTCCCGCCGGCCGCCGGCCTCCTGGTAGACAGATAGGCCCCACCGCTTGGGGATCTTGTCGGGGGCTGGTTACTGTTGCTCCACCCTTGATGACGAGGGCTTGGTCGAGGTAAGCGTGGCTACAGTGCCGCCGCCTTGCGGGCGCTCACTATAGCCTTACCTCGTCTTGTCTCCTTAATGAGGCTTGTTCATCGAGGGAGGGAATGAGCCGGCTGGGGAGAGCCGGCTTCATCCCTGGCCAACTAGGGGGCGCGTGGCCGCCTTCGGATGTCTCTCTGACCAAAGGGCCCGTCGCCTGCGGGCCGTACTGTCGGCCCATCATGGGTGACATCATGGTCAGCATGGCAACCCCGGGATTCGGGGGCGGCACGCTTCACTGTCGCCACGCCCCGTCTCATCACCATTATGTTGGTACAAACTTCGAGGGCCCGATCTGGGCCGCCTATTGGGGGCCGGCTTCTTGGAGTCGGCCATGTGGTGGCCGGCTTCCTGGAGTTGGCCATGTGATGGCCGGCTTTCTGGAGTCGGCCCTCTCGTGGCTTTCTTTAGGTGGGTTCTTGGTCGGGCCGCCTCCCGGTAGCCGACCGAGGGGATAGCCAGCCGGAGGAAGGCGGCCCCGCATCTCGGATGCTCGATGGCTTGATCAGCCTCATTATTTTTTCAAGAGCCAGGAGAAGCCGGCTAGGCTACCCGTGGTCATTTACTCCGACAGTAGTCCCCGAAGCTGGTTGTGCTTCGTGGCTGCAAAGGGAACTAGAAGCTCAATCAGCTCCCTACCCTGAAGAGCCGGCAGCTAGGAGCCGGCATCACTTTATGCTTGCCTTCTTGGCGAAGTCTCCCTCGAAATCCGAAGGTGGGAACCAGTTGGCGCGCTAGCCAAGCCGCGGGCTGACCGCCTGCCCGCCGCCCGTGCGCCACGTGGCACCCTCTGGCTAGAAGGGCCTGCCAGCCCACGCGCCTGACGGGATGCCACTGTAGACCAGGGCCCGCCACTACCACGCCTTGGCCCAAGCGAGGATCCTTTGTGGCCCAATCTGGCCGCTCGCCTTTCGGCGGCGGTTTCCGCACGCCGTTATGGCGCGATAAACGCGAGACGTGGGGGAGTGGACGCAGTTAATCCCACGTCCCCCCACGCCTCGCCTCCTCAGCTTCGTCGTGCGAGGCTATAAGTAGGGGGAAGGGGAGAGCGGCTGACGCACACGCGCTCCCCCCTGCTCCACCTCTCTCTCCTTCTTTTTCTTCTTTGCTGCCGCAGCGGCAACTCTCCGCCGTGCCACCGCTCCGCCATTCTCCTTGGTGCGTTGCAGCTTTGTCGCGGCCAACCCGGGCATCCTCCGCCGCCATGCGTCGCCCAGCGCCTTTCCGTCCTCATGGCTCCAACATCGAGCAACTGGGACGGCTCCACTGTCCATGAAGACCACATTGATTTCCTCCGCAAGACGCGGCGATTGCCGGGCAAGGAGTACGTGTAGGTCCGGCTTGCGTCGGAGGGGGAGATCTTGCCGGCGCCGGAGGAGGGCGAGCGGGTGATCTTCCGCTCGCACTGCCTGCGCGGCGTCGGCCTTCCCGCGAGCGGCTTCTTCCGCTTGTTTCTCGAGTTCTATCATCTCCAGCTGCACCACCTCACTCCAAACACGGTGGTGCTGCTGTCGGCCTTCGTCACCTTGTGTGAAGGCTTCCTCGGCGTCCTCCCCACCATCAAGCTGTGGGGGGAGTGTTGGAAATATGCCCTAGAGGCAATAATAAATTAGTTATTATTATATTTCCTTATTCATGATAATCGTTTATTATCCATGCTATAATTGTATTGATAGGAAACTCAGATACATGTGTGGGTACATAGACAACACCATGTCCCTAGTAAGCCTCTAGTTGACTAGCTCGTTGATCAATAGATGGTTACGGTTTCCTGACCATGGACATTGGATGTCGTTGATAACGGGATCACATCATTAGCAGAATGATGTGATGGACAAGACCCAATTCTAAGCCTAGCACAAAGATCGTGTAGTTCGTATGCTAAAGCTTTTCTAATGTCAAGTATCTTTTCCTTAGACCATGAGATTGTGCAACTCCCGGATACCGTAGGAATGCTTTGGGTGTACCAAACGTCACAACGTAACTGGGTGGCTATAAAGGTGCACTACAGGTGTCTCCGAAAGTGTCTGTTGGGTTGGTACGAATCAAGACTGGGATTTGTCACTCCGGTTGACGGAGAGGTATCTCTGGGCCCACTCGGTAGGACATCATCATAATGTGCACAATGTGATCAAAGAGTTGATCATGGGATGATGTGTTACGGAACGAGTAAAGAGACTTGCCGGTAACGAGATTGAACAAGGTATCGGCATACCGACGATCGAATCTCGGGCAAGTACAATACCGCTAGACAAAGGGAATTGAATACAGGATTGATTGAGTCCTTGACATCGTGGTTCATCCGATGAGATCATCGTGGAACATGTGGGAGCCAACATGGGTATCCAGATCCCGCTGTTGGTTATTGAACGGAGAACGTCTCGGTCATGTCTGCATGGTTCCCGAACCCGTAGGGTCTACACACTTAAGGTTCGATGATGCTAGGGTTATAAAGGAAGTTTGTATGTGATTACTGAATGTTGTTCGGAGTCCTGGATGAGATCCCGGACGTCACGAGGAGTTCCGGAATGGTCCGGAGGTAAAGATTTATATATGGAAAGTTGTTGTTCGGGTTCTGAAAAAAGTTCGGGTTTTTTCGGTATTGTACCGAGAAGCTTCCAGAAGGTTCTGGAGGATTCCGGAGGGGTCCGGAGGTCCGGAAATTGTTCCACCATGTCCAATACAGTAGCATGGGCTGTAGGGGGGTGCCCTAGCCTTAATGGGCCAGGGGCACCAGCCCCCGCAAGGCCCATGCGCATGGGAAGGGGAAAACCCTAAGGGGGAGGGCCTCCACTTGACTTGGGAGGCACTCCTCCCCCCCTTGGCCGCCGCCCCCTCCTCAGATTGGATCTGAAGGGGCCGGCCCCCTCTCCCTTGCCCCTATATATATGTGGGGGGTGGGAGGGCAGCCGCACCACATGTTCTGGCGCAGCCCTCCCCCTCTCCCAAGTACCCCTCCTCTCCCGCGGTGCTTGGCGAAGCCCTGCAGGATTGCCACGCTCCTCCATCACCACCACGCCATTGTGCTACTGCTGGATGGAGTCTTCCTCAACCCCTCCCTCTCTACTTGCTGGATCAAGGCATGGGAGACGTCACCGGGCTGCATGTGTGTTGAACGCGGAGGTGCCGTCCGTTCGGCACTAGGATCTCCGGTGATTTGGATCACGACGAGTACGACTCCTTCAACCCCGTTCACTTGAACGCTTCCGCTTAGCGATCTACAAGGGTATGTAGATGCACTCTCCTTCCCCTCGTTGCTGGTTTCTCCATAGATAGATCATGGTGACACGTAGGAAAATTTTGAATTTCTGCTACGTTCCCCAACAGTGGCATCATGAGCTAGGTCTATTGCGTAGATTCTTTGCACGAGTAGAACACAAAGTAGTTGTGGGCATTGATTTTGTTCAATATGCTTACCGTTACTAGTCCGATCTTGTTTCGACGGTATTGTGGGATGAAGCGTCCCGGACCGACCTTACACGTACTCTTACGTGAGACAGGTTCCACCGACTGACATGCACTTGGTGCATAAGGTGGCTAGCGGGTGCCAGTCTCTCCCGCTTTAGTTGGAACGGATTCGATGAAAAGGGTCCTTATGAAGGGTAAATAGCAATTGGCATATCACGTTGTGGTTTTGCGTAGGTAAGAAACGTTCTTGCTAGAAACCCATAGCAGCCACGTAAAACATGCAAACAACAATTAGAGAACGTCTAACTTGTTTTTGCAGGGTATGCTATGTGATGTGATATGGCCAAGAAGAATGTGATGAATGATATGTGATGTATGAGTTTGATCATGTTCTTGTAATAGGAATCACGACTTGCATGTCAATGAGTATGACAACCGGCAGGAGCCATAGGAGTTGTCTTTATTTATTGTATGACCTGCGTGTCATTGAACAACGCCATGTAATTACTTTACTTTATTGCTAACCGGTAGCCATAGTAGTGGAAGTAATAAGTTGGCGAGACAACTTCATGAAGACATGATGATGGAGATCATGGTGTCATGCCGGTGACGATGATGATCATGGAGCCCCGAAGATGGAGATCAAAAGGAGCAATATGATATTGGCCATATCATGTCACTATTTGATTGCATGTGATGTTTATCATGTTTATGCATCTTATTTGCTTAGAACGACGGTAGTAAATAAAATGATCCCTCATTAAAATTTCAAGAAAGTGTTCCCCCTAACTGTGCACCGTTGCGAAAGTTTGTCGTTTCGAAGCACCACGTGATGATCGGGTGTGATAGATTCTTACGTTCACATACAACGGGTGTAAGCCAGATTTACACACGCGAAACACTTAGGTTAACTTGACGAGCCTAGCATGTACAGACATGGCCTCGGAACACAAGAGACCGAAAGGTCGAGCATGAGTCGTATGGAGGATACGATCAACATGAAGATGTTCACCGATGATGACTAGTCCGTCTCACGTGATGATCGGACACGGCCTAGTTGACTCGGATCATGTAATCACTTAGATGACTAGAGGGATGTCTATCTGAGTGGGAGTTCATAAGATGAACTTAATTATCCTGAACATAGTCAAAAGATCTTTGCAAATTATGTCATAAGCTCGTGCTTTAGTTCCACTGTTTAGATATGTTCCTAGAGAAAATATAGTTGAAAGTTGACAGTAGCGATTATGCGGACAGTAGAAAGCTTATGTCCTTAATGCACCGCTCAGTGTGCTGAACCCCAAACGTCGTTTGTGGATGTTGCGAACATCGGACATACACGTTTTGATAACTACGTGATAGTTCAGTTAAACGGTTTAGAGTTGAGGCACCAAAGACGTTTTCGAAACGTCGCGGAACATATGAGATGTTTCGAGGGCTGAAATTGGGATTTCAGGCTCGTGCCCACGTCAAGAGGTATGAGACCTCCGACGATTTTCTTAGCCTGCAAACTAAGGGAGAAAAGCTCAATCGTTGAGCTTGTGCTCAGATTGTCTGAGTGCAACAATCACTTGAATCGAGTGGGAGTTGATCTTCCAGATGAGATAGTGATGTTTCTCCAAAGTCATTGCCACCAAGCTGCTAGAGCTTCGTGATGAACTATAACATATCAGGGATAGATATGATGATCCTTGAGGTATTCGCGATGTTTGACACCGCGAAAGTAGAAATCAAGAAGGAGCATCAATTGTTGATGGTTGGTGAAACCACTAGTTTCAAGAAGGGCAAGGGCAAGAAGGGATACTTCATGAAACGGCAAATCAGCTGCTGCTCTAGTGAAGAAACCCAAGGTTGAACCCAAACCCGAGACTAAGTGCTTCTGTAATAAGGGGAACAACCACTGGAGCAGAATTACCCTAGATACTTGGTAGATGAGAAGGCTGGCAAGGTCGATAGAAGTATATTGGATATACATTATGTTAATGTGTACTTTACTAGTACTCCTAGTAGCACCAGGGTATTAAGATACCGGTTCGGTTGCTAAGTGTTAGTAACTCGAAATAAAAGAGCTACGGAATAAACGGAGACTAGCTAAAGGTGAGCTGACGATATGTGTTGGAAGTGTTTCCAAGTTTGATGTGATCAAACATCGCACGCTCCCTCTACCATCAAGATTAGTATTAAACCTGAATAATTGTCATTTGGTGTTTGCGTTGAGCATAGACATGATTGGATTATGTCTATCGCAATACGGTTATTCATTTAAGGAGAATAATGGTTACTCTATTTATTTGAATAATACCTTCAATGGTCTTGCACCTAAAGGAATGGTTTATTGAATCTCGATCGTAGTGATACACATTTTCATGCCAAAAGATATAAGATAGTAATGATAGTACCACTTACTTGTGGCACTGCCATGTAAGTCATATTGGTATAAAACGCATGAAGAAGCTCCATGTTGATGGATCTTTGGACTCACTCGTTTTTGAAAAGTTTGAGACATGCGAACCATGTCTATTGGTGTATACGCATGAAGAAACTCCATGCAGATGGATCGTTTGGACTCACTTGATTTTGAATCACTTGAGATATGCAAATCATACCACATGGGCAAGATGACTGAAAAGCCTCGTTTTCAGTAAGATGGAACAAGATAGCAACTTGTTGGAAGTAACACATTTTGATGTGTGCAGTCCAATGAGTGCTGAGGCATGCAGTGAATATCGTTATGTTCTTACTTCACAGATGATTCGAGTAGATGTTGAGTATATTTACTTGATGAAACACAAGTCTGAATTATTGAATGGTTCAAGTAATTTCAGAGTGAAGTTGAAGATCATCATGACAAGAGGATAAAATGTCTATGATATGATCATAGAGATGAGTATCTGAGTTACGAGCTTTGGCACGCAATTAAGACATTGTGGAAATTGTTTCACAATTAATACCGCCTGGAACACCATAGTGTGATGGTGTGTCCGAACATCATAGTTGCACCCTATTGGATTTGGTGCGTACCATGATGTCTCTTATCGAATTACCACTATCGTTCATGGGTTAGGCATTAGAGACAACCGCACTCACTTTAATAGGGCACCACGTAATTCCGTTGAGACGACACCGTTTGAACTATGGTTTGGAGAAACCTAAGTTGTCGTTTCTTAAAAGTTTGGGGCTGCGACGCTTATGTGAAAAAGTTTCAGGTTGATAAGCTCGAACCCAAAGCGGATAAAATGCATCTTCATAGGACACCCAAAACAGTTGGGTATACCTCCTAATTGAGATCCGAAAGCAATAGGGATTGTTTCTTGAACCGGGTCCTTTCTCGAGGAAAGGTTTGTCTCGAAAATTGAGTGGGAGGATGGTGGAGACTTGATGTGGTTATTGAACCGTCACTTCAACAAGTGTGTAGCAGGGCACAGGAAGTTGTTCCTGTGGCGCCTACACCAATTGAAGTAGAAGCTTATGATAGTGATCATGAAGTTTGGATCAAGTCACTACCGTACCTCGTAGGGTGACAAGGATGCGTACTACTTCAGAGTGGTACAGTAATCCTGTCTTGAAGGTCATGTTGCTAGACAACAATGAACCTACGAGCTATGGAGAAGCGATGGTGGGCCCAAATTCCGACAAATGGTTAGAAGCCATGAAATCCGAGATAGGATCCATGTATCAGAACAAAGCATGGACTTTGGTGGACTTGCCCGATGATCGGCAAGCCATTGAGATAAATGGATCTTTAAGAAGAAGACGGACGTGGACGGTAATGTCACCGTCTATGAAGCTCGACTTGTGGCGAAGAGTTTTTCACAAGTTCAAGGAGTTGACTACGATGAGATTTTCTCATCCGTAGCGATGCTTAAGTCCGTCGGAATCATGTTAGCATTAGCTGCATTTATGAAATCTGGCAGATGGATGTCAAAACGAGTTTCCTTACCAGTTTTCGTAAGGAAAGGTTGTATGTGATACAATCAGAAAGGTTTTGTCGATCCTAAGGATGCTAAAAGGTATGCTAGCTCCAGCGATCCTTCCATGGACTGGAGTAAGCATCTCGGAGTTGGAATATGCACTTTGATAAGATGATCAAAGATTTTGGGTTTATACAAAGTTTATGAGAAACTTGTATTTCCAAAGAAGTGAGTGGGAGCACTATAGAATTTCTGATAAGTATATGTTGTAAACATATTGTTGATCAGAAATGATGTAGAATTTCTAGAAAGCATATAGGGTTATTTGAAAAGTGTTTTTCAAGGGAAAACCTGGATTAAGCTACTTGAACATTGAGCATCAAGATCTATGAGGATGAATCAAAAAACGCTTAATGGTACTTTCAAATGAGCACGTACCTTGACATGATCTTGAAGGTGTTCAAGATGTATCAGTCAAAGAAGGAGTTCTTACCTGAGTTGTAAGGTACGAAGTTAAGACTTAAAGCTCGACCACGGAAGAAAAGAGAGAGAAAGGACGAAGGTCGTCCCCTATGCTTTAGACGTAGGCTCTACAGTATGCTATGCTAAGTACCCCACCTGATGTGTGCCTTGCTACGTACCTGGCAAGAGGGTACAAAGGTGATCAAGGAGTAGATCACCAGATAGCGGTCAAAATTATCCTTAGAGGATTAAGGATATGTTTCTCGGTTATGGAGGTGATAAAGAGTTCGACCTAAAGAGTTGCGTAGATGCAAGCTTTAACACCTATCCGAATGGTTCTGAATAGCAAACCGGATACGTATAGTGGAGCAACCATTTGGAATAGCTCCAAGTGGAGCGTGGAAGCAGCATTTACAACATGACATAGAGAATTGCGAAGTACATACGGATCTGAATGTTGCAGACCCGTTGACTAAAACCTCTCTCACAAGCAAAACATGATCAAACCCCAGAACTCATTGAGTCTTAATCACATGATGATGTGAACTAGTTTAATGACACTAGTAAACTCTTTGGATGTTGGTCACATGGCGATGTGACCTGTGAGTGTTAATCACATGGCGATGTGAACTAGATTATTGACTCTAGTGAAAGTGGGAGACTGTTGGAAATATGCCCTAGAGGCAATAATAAATTAGTTATTATTATATTTCCTTGTTCATGATAATCGTTTATTATCCATGCTATAATTGTATTGATAGGAAACTCAGATACATGTGTGGGTACATAGACAACACCATGTCCCTAGTAAGCCTCTAGTTGACTAGCTCGTTGATCAATAGATGGTTACGGTTTCCTGACCATGGACATTGGATGTCGTTGATAACGGGATCACATCATTAGGAGAATGATGTGATGGACAAGACCCAATCCTAAGCCTAGCACAAAGATCGTGTAGTTCGTATGCTAAAGCTTTTCTAATGTCAAGTATCATTTCCTTAGACCATGAGATTGTGCAACTCCCGGATACCGTAGGAATGCTTTGGGTGTACCAAACGTCACAACGTAACTGGGTGGCTATAAAGGTGCACTACAGGTATCTCCGAAAGTGTCTGTTGGGTTGGCACGAATCGAGACTGGGATTTGTCACTCCGTGTGACGGAGAGGTATCTCTGGGCCCACTCGGTAGGACATCATCATAATGTGCACAATGTGATCAAAGAGTTGATCACGGGATGATGTGTTACGGAACGAGTAAAGAGACTTGCCGGTAACGAGATTGAACAAGGTATCGGCATACCGACGATCGAATCTCGGGCAAGTACAATACCGCTAGACAAAGGGAATTGAATACGGGATTGATTGAGTCCTTGACATCGTGGTTCATCCGATGAGATCATCGTGGAACATGTGGGAGCCAACATGGGTATCCAGATCCCGCTGTTGGTTATTGACCGGAGAACGTCTCGGTCATGTCTGCATGGTTCCCGAACCCGTAGGGTCTACACACTTAAGGTTCGATGACGCTAGGGTTATAAAGGAAGTTTGTATGTGATTACCGAATGTTGTTCGGAGTCCCGGATGAGATCCCGGACGTCACGAGGAGTTCCGGAATGGTCCGGAGGTAAAGATTTATATATGGAAAGTTGTTATTCGGGTTCCGGAAAAGTTCGGGTTTTTTCTTATTCTACCGGGAAGCTTCCAGAAGGTTCCGGAGGATTCCGGAGGGGTCCGGAGGTCCGTAAATTGTTCCACCACGTCCAATACAGTAGCATGGGCTGTAGGGGGCTCCCTAGCCTTAATGGGCCAGGGGCACCAGCCCCCCCAAGGCCCATGCGCATGGGAAGGGGAAAACCCTAAGGGGGAGGGCCTCCACTTGACTTGGGAGGCACTCCTCCCCCCCTTGGCCGCCGCCCCCTCCTCAGATTGGATCTGAGGGGGCCGGCCCCCCTCTCCCTTGCCCCTATATATATGTGGGGGGTGGGAGGGCAGCCGCACCACATGTTCTGGCGCAGCCCTCCCCCTCTCCCAAGTACCCCTCCTCTCCCGCGGTGCTTGGCGAAGCCCTGTAGGATTGCCACGCTCCTCCATCACCACCACGCCATTGTGCTGCTGCTGGATGGAGTCTTCCTCAACCTCTCCCTCTGTCCTTGCTGGATCAAGGCATGGGAGACGTCACCGGGCTGCATGTGTGGTGAACGCGGAGGTGCCGTCCGTTCGGCACTAGGATCTCCGGTGATTTGGATCACGACGAGTACGACTCCTTCAACCCCGTTCACTTGAACGCTTCCACTTAGCGATCTACAAGGGTATGTAGATGCACTCTCCTTCCCCTCGTTGCTGGTTTCTCCATAGATAGATCGTGGTGACACGTAGGAAAATTTTGAATTTCTGCTACGTTCCCCAACAGGGAGTTCTTCCAGTCCAACCTCGGCACCGTCATCGCGGGCGTGCCGGCTCCATGCGGCGCCTTCATCGCCATGCGGCGGACGACGGCCGACAACCCGTTCCCGGCCATTGCGTTGATCCAATCGGTGAACCTTTGGCAGAAGTCCTATTTTTACGTGAAGAACGTCGCCCCGCAGGGCGACTACGTCAACTTGCCGGCTTACATAGCCGGCCCACCGGCTGGGAGGCAGCCTTCGTGGTCCTATCGGGCCAGGTCGCTGACGCCGGCTGGTGCTGGCGCCGTTGCCGGCTTCGGGTGCTGATCCAGTCGGAGGGCCTGACCGGGCCCGATCTGATTGCCGCCTTCGTGGAGCGCCGGGTGCTCCCACTCCAAGGCCGCCATCATCTGATAAGCCAGATGAACGGCCTCTTCGACCCATGCCGGCTCAGCACTAGGGAGATGCCTCATGATGATGTATCTTGCATGGTGAACTACATTGCCAACTGCAAGCTCACTGAAGACTGGCAGTATGGCAAGGCGCCATATTCTCGCGCCGATCCACCACCCATGGTAAACTTTCTTTCTTTCTTCCTTTTCTTTGTTGCCGAGTTTGTCCTGGCCATTTTCTGACCAGTCGGCTTTCTCTTCTTTTAATCAGAATCCCCTCCTTCATCAGTCGGCCGGGACCGTGGGGCAAAACGCGAGTTCGCTCCCAACCATGCAGCGGACGACTTTGACGACCCCGACTTGGGGGCGGTCGCCTTGGAAGACGACGTCGTGGGGTGAGGAGGCGAGGCAGGTGGCTCTGGGCTCTCCGCCACCTTCGAGGACTGACCGGACGATGACGAGCTGAGCCGATTCCGCGCCGCCAGCCGGCGTCCGACCACCAAGGCGCAGGTTCATCCGCCGGGCCGGCTGCCTGAGGCGGCATGGGGAAACACCGGGCGGCGCCATCCCTCTTCGGCAGTCAGCCGAAGAAGCCCAAGGGTACAACAGCGGCGACCAAACGAGACGAGGCGGCCGCAAAGGCAGCCCGCTTCCGCAAGGCGGTGAAGCAGCCGCAAGCAGTTTCGGCGCAAGTGTTAACTCTCGCATGTTTTTCGTCTTTCTTCTCTTCGGCCGGCATCCCTCTGAGCCTTTCTCAATTTACTAAACAGGGCCCCGCTCACCCTTGAGCGGACCTCGGCCGCCTCCATAGTCGGAGGGGCGGGGGGATTCTCAAGCTCCCGCCGTGTGGACCCCTGTGCCGAGCTCTAGGCGGCGATGGAGCGGAACGCGCGAGAGGCGCGGGAGGAGCAGGAGGCGTAGGAGTAGAGGGCGACCGCCGCCAGGGCGGCCCAGGAGACGACGGCGGAGTAGACGGAGACGCAGGCCGATGTGGCAGCCAGGGCCCAAGCGGAGGCCGCGGCTGCAGAGAGGGCGGCGGAGGCCCTGTGTAACCAGCCTCCGCAGCTCATTATCCCCCTCCGCACCGTGGCCCCCGAAATCCCGGTGCCCCCGCCAGAAGAAGCCGGCCGTGACAAGCCGGCAATGGAAAGGGAGGGGGGCGAAGTAGTCGTCCCAGAGGGTGAAGCGGTGCCGCCGCCGTTGGTCGGGACGGGCCAAGGCGGCCAGCCGGAAGCGCCGTCTGCACAGCCGGCTGGAGGCGACCCAGCCGTGGGGGCAGATCTCATAGTCCTCTCGCCGACTCGTCGGCGCGCAGGCAAGGCGACTTCCGAGCCGGAGCCACAAAGGGCCACGGGTTCCAGCTCGTTGTCCCACGACCTGGAGACGGCCAGCGTCAGTTCGCCGGGATGGACGCCGGGCGGCGGGACGGCCGTGCTGAATGTAGCCGCGCAAGATATCTGGAGCCGGCTTCAGTCCCAGGCCGCCTCGCTGAAGCAGTGCACCCAAGAGTTTCTTGCGATGCGGTTGGCCATCCGGGTAAGTTTTCTTGATTTCTTCCGTGGAGACGCGTCAGCGCACCCACTGGGTGTAGTCCCCGAGTTCCGAGCCGGCTGCCGAGCAGGCGGTTTGGAACTTCTCAGAAGGCTTTGGTTTTAATGGCTTGTTCTTGTTTGCGCCTTCGTCTTATTCGCATGACTATCACAACCTCCATGCTGCTGCCTTCAACTCCCAGACCCGGGAGATGGGCCAGAAAGGCCACCGATCTGACGGAGAGCCGGAGTAAGTGTTTTTATTTTTCTATCTCATGTGGGGGCGCGTCAGTGCACCCACCGGGTGTAGTCCCCGAGATGCGGGCCGACTGCTGAGCAGTCGGGTCGGATCTTTCTTGACGACTTCTTCCTCATCTTCTTCTTCTTTACGTCTGCAGGGGCCAACGCCGACTTGAGGGAGCAGCTCACCATAGCTTAGACCACCCTTCGTGCCAAGGAGACCGAGTGCAGTGCCTTGGCCCAGGAGCATGATCGCCTGGCCAAGAAGCTGGCCGGCCAAGAGGAGAACCACAAGGCGGCCTTGAAGGCGGCGCAGGACAGCGAGGCCGCCCTCAAAGCCGAGTATGAGACAGAGGCGACGAGCTGGGCCGAGGTGAGGCAGGCGCTGAGCGAGGGCTATAGCCGGGTTAAGGATTTGATCGATGGTAGGCCACCTTCCTCTTCGTCCCTTCGCTCGTCCCTGTCATCTGATCAGTCCTCTGACTTGCTTTATTTCTTTCTTCTTTGCGTAGAACACTTTCCCGGCTACTCTATTGCCGCCAACCAGGCTATCGAAGCTCACCGCGAGGCCCGACACCAGGCCGGGGCCGAGATCCCACTGGGTGCCAACCGGACGCTTGAAGAGCAGCTTCTGGCGATTCAAGCCCGGCTTCAGCTGGCCTACCGCATGCTCCGCCGCCTCCAGCGTGCCGGTGCGCAAGTGCTGACTGCCCTCTGGCCCGATGAGGTGATTCCCCGCACCCCCAATCGGACTGCCGACTGGCTGGAGGTAGAAGTCGGCCGCTTCGAAGCCTGGAAGGCCTCTGCGGTTCGGTGCGGGGCTCGGCGGGCGCTGGAGTTCGTTCGGGCCTGGTATCCTGGGCTGAACTTGGACCAGCTGCGCACCTGGCGGCAGGAGGCTGACGAGGAGCTAGAGGAGGTGCGGCCGGCTATCATCTAGCACGCCCCGGCGATTGCCGACTTCACCGACATCAGCGCCTTTGCTCCTGAGGTGAACGAAGACGGCGTTGCTCAGCCGGAGGAGTGGTTCGGGCTGAACCCGACAGAGGGAGAGGACTTGGCGGAGGAGATTGACTCCAGCGACGAGGGCGAAGAGGAGGAGGAGGAGGAGGATGGTGAAGATGCCATGCCGGACGATGGGGCGACCGACCAGCCTCAGCCTGACTGTGCCTCTAGCAACGAGGCGCGCGCGGGAACGCCGCCTGCCGCGGGCGGTGACCAAGCCGAGACTCGCCAGCCGGCCACTCCCCCGACCAACACTGCCGTCTCCACCATCCTGCCCGACACGCCTGTTGCTCCCTTGGCCTGACTTGCCGCCTTTACCTTCCTGCTAGTTACGTTTGAACAACTTTTTATTAAATTTGCGCAGTTCCACCCACTGGGGTGTATTCAAACTATGTTGAGTGCCGGCCTCTCGAAGGTCTTTTTGTGTAAATATAATTATGCATGTGCTTGGCTTCCATTCTTAGTTGCTTTTCATCTTTGGCTGCTTTCCTTTGCCACCCTCCCTTGGCCGCCGCCTTCCCAGTCGGACAGCTGCTCTGCAGTCTGTGGCCGGGTAAGGACCTGACCGTCTGGGAGGGCAAGTACTCGAGCTTTTTAGATTGTAGCAAAGTAAGAAAGGAAGCCGGCCAGCCGGCTGCTCTGACAGCCGGTTGGCGGGGGCGAAGCCGGCCTGAGTTATATAAGTTCGTTTAGTCCTTAGCCGTTTTTCGTGTGGGCATCCCTTCCTGCCTTTGGCTCTTGTTAGTCGGATAGTCAGTTCTTTGAGTTGTGACTTTCAACAAGAGAGGGCTCAGGTGCCGGCACACTACTTCTCTGACTTCTAGTAGAACTTAAACATAACCCAAGACGGCAAGTCCCCAGGCCGACTGATCGAACCCGGTGCCGGACGAGATAATGAATGTGATGACGTAAACGTGAGTGTGATACTCGTCATTCATAGATAAAAGAGGGTAGTCCTCGAGTACTCCTCGGGGAGCCCGTTGTCTCATACTTAGTACCAAAGGTAACATAGTACATACTGCGTTTTAACTGTAAAATCTTCGGAGGAGGTTGGCGTTCCATGGTCGTTCCGACTCCTTGCCGGAGTCGTCCCTCTTTCGTGCCTTTGGCTTCTGTGCATCGATCAAGTAGTAGGAATCATTGCCTAAGGCTCGGCTGATGACGAATGGGCCTTCCCAAGGGGCCGAGAGCTTGTGCTAGCCGGCTGTTCGCTGGATCAGCCGGAGCACAAGGTCGCCCTCTTGGAAGGATCTCGGCTTGACCTTCTGGCTGTGGTAACAGCGTAGACCTTGCTGGTAGATGGCGGACCGGCTGAGGGCTAACAGCCGGCCTTCTTCCAGCAGACCGACGCCATCTTCTCGTGCTTCCTTCGCCTCCGCTTCCATGTACATGGTGACCCGAGGTGAGTCGAACTCAATGTCAGCCGGGATGACAGCCTCGGCACCATATACAAGGAAGAAAGGAGTGAAGCCAGTTGACTTGTTTGGAGTAGTGCGTAAGCTCCAAAGGACGGCCGGCAGCTCGTCGAGCCAACAGCCGGCCGAATGCTCCAGTGGTATGACTAGTCGAGGCTTGATGCCAGAGAGGATGAGGCCGTTTGCTCGCTCGACCTAGCCGTTTGACTGCGGGTGGGCAACGGACGCTAAGTCCAGTCGGATGCCGTGAGTTGTGCAGAAACGTGCCAGTGCTCCCTTGGCGAAGTTCGTGCCGTTGTTGGTGATGATGCTATGCGGCACGCCGTACCGGGTTGTGATATCTGCAATGAATGTTACGGCAGTCGGCCCATTCAGCTTCTTGATCGGCTTTGCTTCAATCCACTTGGTAAATTTGTCCACGGCGACAAGCAGATGTGTCATGCCACCGCGTGCCGTCTTGAATGGGCCCACCATGTCCAACCCCCAAACGACAAAGGGCCAAGTGAGGGAGATGGTCTTGAGTGCGGAAGCCAGTAGGTGTTGCTTGGAGCTGAAGACTTGGCACCCTTTGCAGTGTTTGACTAGTTCCTTGGCGTCATCCAAAGCAGTCGGCCAAAAGAAACCATGGCGGAAAGCTTTGGCGACGAGTGATCTTGAGGCTGCGTGGTGGCCGCATTCACCTTGGTGTATATCTTTGAGGATTGCTATGCCCTTCTCTGGCTCGACGTAGCGCTGGAAGACTCCAGTGACACTGCGCCTAACAAGCTCTCGGTTCATTATTGTGTAAGCTCTGGCTCGGCGTTGGACTTGTCTTGCCGAGATCTCGTCAGCCGGCAGCTCCCTGTTAATCAAGAAATTGAGGATGGGCTGGGCCCATGATGGAGCTGTGACTTCTTCTGTTGTCAATGTGGCTACCACAACCAAGCCGGGTGGGATGGGTGATGAAGAGTTGGAGTCGGCCGCCGCCTGTTGTGTTGATGCAGTCCCCGGGCCGACTGCAGTAGTCCCCGAGCCGTGTTGTGAAGTCCCCGGGCCGGGTTTGACTACAGCAGTCCCCGAGCCGCCCGTCGAAGTCCCTGAGCCGCCTGCTTGGCCCCCCAAGTCGGCTCTGACTGCGTCGGGGTCAGGCGGCACGAAGATGGAATCAGATTCTGGAGATGGCTTGACAGATGGCTTAAGGAGGCGTTGGAGGGAGACGCCGGTTGGTATGGCTTGCCGGGTGGAGCCTATTCGTGCTAGGGCATCTGCTTGCTCGTTGTCGGCTCGTGGCACATGGAGGAACTCGCACCCTTCGAAGTATCCGCTGAGTTGCTGAATGAGGAAGCGGTAGCTCGCCATGTTTGCGTCCTTGGCGTCCCAGTCGCCGGATGATTGTTGGACTACCAAGTTCGAGTCGCCATAACACAGGATCCAGCGGATGCCGAGTTCTTTGGCTAGCCGGAGCCTGTGTATTTGTGCCTCGTACTCGGCCACATTGTTGGAGGCAGCAAAATGAATTTGCAAAGTGTATCTGAGCTTGTCGCCCTTGGGGGAGGTGAGGATGATGCCGGCTCCCAAGCCGGTGCGCATCTTGGATCCATCGAAGTGCATCCGCCAATGAGTGGAGTCGGGCGCAGGAGGCAGGTACTGGGTCTCGGCACAATCGACGAGGAAGTCGGCCAATGCTTGAGACTTGATGGCGGTGCGGGGCTGGTAGAAGATCGTATAAGGGGCCAACGCAATGGCCCATTTGGCCACCCGGCCGGATGCATCCCGGCTAGCGGGGCAGTGCATACGACCGTGATGGGGTGCTCTTGAAAATAGGGCTTGAGCTTCTTGGCGGCGAAGTACACACCATAGCACATCTTCTGATAGTGTGGATAGTTCTATTTCGATGTGGACAATACTTCACTCAGGTAATAGACCGGCCTCTGTACTGGCTGAGCTTGGCCCTCTTCCGGGCGTTGAACCACGATGACAGTGCTGACCACTCAGCTGGTGGCGGCAATGTAAAGGAGCATGGGCTCTTTCTCAGTCGGTGCCACCAGGACAGGCGGCGTGGACAACATCTTTTTTAACTCGTGGAAAGCTTGATCTGTTTGGTCGTTCCACTCGAAGTGAGTGGACTTCTTCATGAGTCGGTAGAGAGGAAGGGCCTTCTCCCCGAGCCGGCTGATGAAGCGGTTGAGGGAGGCCAAGTATCCGGTAAATTTCTGGACATATCTTAGCTTGGTAGGAATCCCCATTCTCTCTATAGCCTTGATCTTCACCGGGTTGCATTCGATGACGCGTTAGGAGAACAGGAAGGCTAGGAGCTGGCCGGCTGGCACTCCGAACACGCATTTTTCTAGATTGAGCTTGATCTGAAACCGGCGCAAGTTCTCGAACGTCTCTTTAAGATCTTCCAGCAGGGTGCCGCGCTTCTCCGTCTTCACCATAATGTTGTCCACATAGACGTGGGCATTTCTGCCGAGTTGCTTGAGGAGACATTTCTGCATGCAATGCTGAAAAGTGGCACCAGCGTTTCTCAAGCCGAATGTCATAGTCAGGTAGTAGAAAGCTCCGAATGGTGTGATGAAGGCGGTCTTCAGATGGTCAGCTGTGTCTAATTTTATCTGATGGTAGCCTGAGTAAGCATCCAAAAAACTCAACAGCTCACATCCGGCTATGGAGTCTATCACTTAATCAATTCTTGGCAGGGCAAAAGGATCTTTGGGGCAGGCTTTGTTGAGGCTGGTGTAGTCAATGCACATGCGCCATTGTTTGTTCTTCTTTAGCACCAGGACCGGGTTGGCAAGCCATTCAGAGAAGAAAACCTCCATGATGAAGCCGGCTGCCAGAAGCCGGGCTATTTCTTCTCCGACTACTCTTCTCTTCTCTTCTGACAAGCGGCGCAAGGGCTGCTTGACCGGCTTGGCATCCGACCGGACGTGTAGCTTGTGCTCGGCGAAATCCGTCGGGACACCTGGCATGTCTTTGGGAGACCATGCGAAGATGTCCCGATTCTCACGGAGGAAATCGACGAGCTCGCTTTCCTATTTGCTATCAAGGCCGGTTCCCGTGACCGCGTATCTCTCCGAGTGGTCCGGGTCCAGAGGTATCTTCTTGGTTTCTTTGGCCAGCTGGAAAGAACACTGAGCCTCACATTCCTTGGGATCGGGGGACAAGGCCGTCTGCTTGCCGGCCATGGCCACGACCCGGTCTAGCATCTTCTTCTCTTCAGCAATCACGAGGGACTCGGCCAGCCGGCTGCTAGCAGCTGCACACTCGGCGGACTTCTTGTAGTCTCCGGATATGGTGATGACGCCCTTTGAACTCGACATCTTCATCTTGAGGTAGGCATAGTGGGGCACACCCATGAAATTGGCCAACGCGGGTCGGCCAAGCAGCGCGTGGTAAGGGCTCTCCAGACCCACTACCTCGAACCATATTGCTTCTCGGCGGATATGATCTTTGTCTCCAAAGAGAACATCTATCTTGATCTTGCCAATCGGAGCACAGGACAGGCCGGGTACGATGCCATGAAACACAGTCCGACTCGGCATGAGCTGCTTTGCCTTGATATTCAGCTTCTCCATGGTATCACGGTATAGTATGTTGATGCTGCTTCCGCCATCTATCAGCACGCGGGAGAATCGGGCAGCCCGCCGATCTGTTGCAAGGGTGGCATCCAAAACCAAGGCATAAGAGACGGGAGACGGCATCACCTCTGGGTGATCGGCCTGGCTCCAACTGATAGGTTTCTCCGACCAGTGCATGAACTCGGGGTTGTTGGATGCGACCGCGTTGACTTCTTGGTGTTGTCGGCGCCGACTTTGCCGATCTTCTGGTTGGCTTGTGAAGACGACATAGGCGGCATGCTCATCAGGGAATTCGTCGTGGACGACTCCGACTGCTGGCCGAGCGGTCGATTGCTGAGGAGCCGGAGGCGGCGGACCAGCAGGCGGAGGCGGCACCAGTCCCTCGCCTTTGGAGATTCGCGTGAGCCAATGGCATTTCCGAGTGGTGTGGTTGGAGGCCTTCGCGCCGCTGTGAAACTTGCAGGGGGCATCAAGGGCTTACTCGTAGGAGAAAGCCGGCTGCTAAGCTGGCCTACCGCCCTTCTGCTTCTTGGGCGCGGGCCGCCCCTCAGGTTGTTCATCTTCGACGGTGGCTACTTGCCGACTGGCGGAAGTCGGCATCGGAGCCTTGCGCTTGTTGTCGATCTGGTATTGGCGCCGAGTAGACTCTCCAGCCGGCGTCTTGGGAGCCGGCGCAATCACCTTCCCAGATGCGTCTACTCGGAGCTCGGTCTTCATGGAGGAGTCGGCCATGGCCTTTTTGTCCGCGATGACTAGCAGCTCGTCGAGGGTAGTCGGCTCGTCGCAGAGGAGTCGGTGCTTGAGGAGGGTGCCTTCTCGGCACCCGGCCGTGAAGTACTCTATGGCTTGGACCTCGTGCACCCCTTCGCAGGAGTTTCGGAGCTCGGCCCAATGTGTGAGATAGTCCCGAGTCGACTCGTTGGGTCCTTGTACGCATAAGGAGAGCTGTCGGGGCTTGGGAGCCCGCTTGTAGGTGCTGGTGAAGTTGCGGATGAAGGCTTCCGTGAAGTCGAGCCAGCTGTTGACGCTGTAGGGCTTGAGGCTATTGAGCCAGGTGCGCGCCGTGCCCTGGAGCATCAGGGGAACGTAATTTACGGCAACACGCCTGTTGCCGTTCGCTATGCGGACTGCGGTAGAGTAGTTAATCAACCAATCTTCCGGCTTCACGGAGCCGTTGTACTTGAGCGTGTCTCTTGGGAGCGAGAACCCTTTGGGGAAGGGCTCATCGCGGATGCAGGGGCCGAAGCAGGGCGGGCCGACATCATCTTCTTCTTCTAACGCCAGGGACCGCGCGAGGCGGTCGATTCGATGGCGCGCATCGTTTTCGCCGAGTCCTTCGCGGCGACCTAGTCGGCCGCTGAGAGTCGGATGCGTGACAGGCGGCGGGGTGGGATATCTCTCCCCACGAGGCGAAGGAGGAGGCGAGTCGCCTCATCACTCCACGGCTCAAGGGCAGCCTTCTGCGTCGCACTCGATAGTGACTCGAGTCCGGCTGTGACTGGAAGCCGGCTCCTTCTCCTGCCTTGTGCGGGCTCTGCCCGCAGTCGGCGTACGTGACGTCGCGTCGTGCTCTCAGCGCGGGGGAGGGCTTTCGGCACGGACGCCGGCTTCGTGCCGCTTTGCGCCCCCGTCGATCAGCTGCTGGATTCGTCTGGTCATGTAGGGGAGCTCGTCGGCCCCTACTCCGTTCAGCTACGACCGACTGGGAGACGTG
The DNA here is from genome assembly GCF_018294505.1 of Triticum aestivum. Taxonomy (NCBI): domain Eukaryota; kingdom Viridiplantae; phylum Streptophyta; class Magnoliopsida; order Poales; family Poaceae; genus Triticum; species Triticum aestivum. Next base: position 28,634,440 of record NC_057801.1, read on the forward strand.
TAGGTTCTCAAGAGGCGTGGCGTAGACTGGGCATTCCGCTCCCAGCATGTCGGCGATGGCCGCGCCGCGTTTCTGGACAACGCCGACCCGGCTCGGTCCGTCGGGAGACGGCGTGCCGAAGGCGGAGCGGTCGACTTCGCGCTGGTGGGCCTCGGTGAGGCGTCTCATGGTGGCTAGCTTTTGGCCCTCCGCGACGAGGGCAAGGCGGCGTGCCTCCAGCGCCTCGGCGTCGGCGTCGGCCGGGATGGGGACGGACAAGTCCTGCAGCGCCGCTTGTTGGGCGTCGTGGGTGTTCTCACCGGAGGCGACTCCGTGGCTGATGACATGCACCTCGGTTACGGTGTTGCCGCCACTGTCGGCTCGTGGGAGAGGATCGTCGAAGACCACCACGTTGGTGGGGAAAGCATCGAGTGATGCAGTGTCGGAGTCGACAAGCATCGGGTCGGTGGAGCCGACCGACTCCAAATCCACAGCAGGCTCGCTGGAGACGTGGAGTTGGTCGAGGAGGCTGACGAGGCGGCTCTCGAGGCAGCCGGTGCCCGCGTCAGACGCGGGCTCGTCGGAGATGCGGGCCTCACCAAGGAGATCGGCGAGGCAGCTCGCCGCGTAGGTGTCGTCGACACTTTGCAGCGCGTCGGGGCAAGCGCCATCGGGCATGCCGGGCTGGCTACGCTCGCGGGGGAGGAAGAGGATTCCCGTCCAGAATAGGTCTCCGGACGACGGTGCACCTGGCATGCAAGACATGGTATGCTAGCAAGCCGCCCTCTTTTTGTGTCATCAATTTTATGCTTGCGTGTTCGTTTGCATACCATTTTGCCAATATGCTTGCATGAAATACATTTGTAGGCATTTTAAACTTTGGAGGCATTCAAGGTCCAACACCATGGCAAGTGCTTCAACCTCTCCCATTGCTTTAGGGTGATCAAAGACGAGGAGAAGTTCAAGACACAATATGCCGCCCTCAAGTCGCGTGGTGGGAAGCAAGCCATGGAGGAGGTTGGGGACGACGAGAAGGCTCGGCCGCGGGGGAAGACCAACTCCAAGAAGGAGGACAAGCGGGATGCGACATCGATCGCCTTGATCGCAACCGTGGAGGACATGATCACCAAGAAGGACCCAAGGGAGGAGAAGCGCCGGCAAGAAAGGGAAGAGAAAATGAACGCCTTCATGGAGATCGAAAGGAGGAGGCTTGACATGAAGGCAGAGAAGCAAACACGAATGCTTGAGATGGAGGTCTAGAAGCAAGCCAAGATGCTAGAGATCAAGGCCGCCAACGCCAAGACCAAGGCGAAAGAAGTGGCTCTCGCGAGCATGATGACCGGGGTGGAGATCGTGAAGGCGGATCTCAACAGCGTGTCGCCAAGGAAGAGGCCGTGGTTCGAGAAGATGCAGGTCGACATACTCAAGTTCAACGACGAGTGATCTATGGCGGCGATCGAGCGCCATCTTTTTTATACGCCGACAAGTGTGCTGGTATGACCATGGGGCTGATGGCGTGGACGAACTCATGGCCCACCCTTTTTTTGTGTGCTGGTACGTGTGCCGGCCGGCTGGCTAGTGCGCCAGCATGAACTGTGGTGTTATTTTTTGAAGCCGGCATTGTATGCCGGCGCTGGCATGGTGCCAGCATGAGACATGGCCGCTGGCATGATCGGCCGTGAGTCTTTTTTTCTAATGTTGATTGCGGACATGAAATGGATCAGCGCGTTGGGCGCACTGCCGACCCAAATCTAAAACATGATGAATGTCGGACGGGCGGCCGACACAAACGAACAAAAAACGGACAAATTCGCCGTCCCTTTGGGTCGGCCGGTCGGAGTTGTTCTAATGTCCTGGAATTACTATGGAAAGTTGATGTAGAATCTAAGCCCCGATTGGTCCAAACCGTGGTCGATCGACCTGAAATATGCATGTGTTTGGGCCACCAAGCAGCGCTTTAAGTTGTCTCTTCCCAAAGCCAAGAAAAGGAGTGCTTCTGCTAGTGCCTGTAATCATCATCATCATGCTTACCACAAACAACAGCCTATTAGATCCAACAGCCGCCCGCCCACCCCTCTGCCATGCGGGCCCGGGAAGCCGGCCGGCCCCACACGCCAGTCGCGGCTGGTCTCTAGTTCGCCAGGCCTTGCGCAAGCTTTACTGTTACTCAAAAGCAGAGAGAAGAGAGAGGGTGGGAAAAGATGCATGGTCTGTGGAGGAGGTGTGGTGGTTGCTTCGAGCCTCTGCAATATTTTGCGACCGGCGTTCGGTGCGCTTTCGAGCTACTTCGCCGTGATCTCGACGGCCGACCCTTCCCCCTTTATATACGGCCGGCCGCCGTGATCCCTCCTCAACCTCACCGCACCACCGCAGCACCCGCCAGCGACGACAAGCACGCTCCCCCACTGCCTCCTACTGTCAGCGCCATGGCCTGCAGCTGCGCTCACGATGTGGTGTTCGACGCCAACGTGATCCGGAACAGCGCGCTGGAGGACGGGCTCGCCGGGTGGGCGCCGCTGGGGGCCTGCACGGAGCTCTCGGTGCGCCACGAGGAGCCTGCCAGGGTGCCCACGCAGACCATCAACGACGTGGAGGACGGGTACAGGCCGAGCGGCAGGTACATTCTGGTGGCCGGCCGCGGAGGCGAGGAGGACGGCCTCTGCCAGGCGATCCCCGCCGGCGCGCTCAAGCCCCGCGTCACCTACCGGGTGGCCGGGTGGATCGGCCTCGGCGACGGCGCCGCCGAGGAGCACGCGGTGCGCGTCAACATTCGCTTGGGCGGCGACGAGGGCGAGGAAGAAGGAGGCGAGGGCGGGGAGTGCGCGTTGGTGGTCGAGGCCGGCGCGGTGTGCGCCGAGGCCGGCAAGTGGACGGAGATCAAGGGCGTGTTCCGGCTCAAGGCGAGCCCGGCGTCCGGCGCCGGGGTGCACGTCCAGGGCGCGCCCGCCGGCGTCGACGTGAAGGTGATGGATCTCCAGGTGTTCGCCACGGACCGCAAGGCCCGGTTCAAGAAGCTCCGGAAGAAGACTGACAAGGTGAGCTCTCACATCGCACCATCCATCACTCCAAACCGAAAACGATTTACTACTAGCTAGTAGCAAACAAGTTGCCGTAGGTGTACAATATTTTTCTATGTTTTGGTTGACACGTAAGCTAGCTTGGCACCAAACTGCATAAATGTATGTACTGGCACGGTGGCACCAAACTGGCGACACATGTCAGTTTTGGTTGACACGTAACGCAATGACTCATGCGGACCGTGCGTGCATGAACGTAGGTGCGGAAGCGCGACGTGGTGCTCAAGTTCGCCGGCGCCGGGGCGTCGTCGGGGGTGTCGGGGGCGTCGATCCGGGTGATGCAGATGGACACGAGTTTCGCGTTCGGCGCGTGCATCAACCCGGCGGTGATCCAGGAGCCGGCGTTCGTCGACTACTTCACCAAGCACTTCGACTGGGCGGTGTTCGAGAACGAGCTCAAGTGGTACCACACGGAGGCGGTGCAGGGGCAGCTCAACTACGCCGACCCCGACGCGCTGCTCGACTTCTGCGACCGCCACGGCAAGCCCGTGCGCGGCCACTGCATCTTCTGGGCCGTCGACCGCATGGTGCAGAAGTGGGTCAAGGACCTGCCCAACGACCAGCTCGCCGCCGCCGTCCAGGGCCGCCTCACCAGCCTCCTCACCCGCTACGCCGGCCGCTTCCCGCACTACGACGTCAACAACGAGATGCTCCACGGCACCTTCTTCCAGGACCGCCTCGGCGACGACGTCAACGCCTTCATGTTCAAGGAGACGGCCAGGCTCGACCCCGGCGCCGCCCTCTTCGTCAACGACTACAACGTCGAGGGCGGCGGCGACCCCAACGCCACCCCGGAGAAGTACATCGCGCAGGTCAACGCGCTCATGGAGAAGGGCGCCCCTGTCGGCGGCATCGGGCTGCAGGGCCACGTCACCAACCCCGCCGGCGAGATCATCTGCGACGCGCTCGACAAGCTCGCCACCACCGACCTGCCCGTCTGGCTCACCGAGCTGGACGTGTGCGAGTCCGACGTCTGCCTCCGCGCCGAGGACCTGGAGGTGGTGCTCCGAGAGGCGTACGCGCACCCGGCCGTCGAGGGCGTCGTGCTGTGGGGGTTCATGCAGGGGCACATGTGGCGCCAGGACGCCTGCCTCGTCAACTCCGACGGCACCATCAACGACGCCGGCCAAAGGTTCATCAACCTGCGGCAGGAGTGGACGTCGCACGCGCGCGGGAAGATCGACAGCGACGGCAACTTCAAGTTCAGGGGGTACCACGGCTCGTACGTCGTGCAGCTCGCCACGGCCACGGGGAAGATGCACAAGGCCTTCAGCGTCGACAAGGGGGACACACCTCTCGTGCTCGACATGGACGTGTGACAACGGTTACCTACTACGGTTATTATCTCCGAGAGTATAGTTATACTACTGGTACTAATACACGCATACAACCACACATTAATTAATTTGATCTAATGGGATCAGCAAAGGAATTGTACCACATACACCAACTATAGTTTTGCATTTCTACATTTGGCATTTGGGGTATATATTGTACTTATGAGAGAAAGTAATTAAGGTATTGTATTGGTTAATGGATATGATTGAATAAAATAGATGAGCTATTAATTACTCCCTCTGCAAACAAATATCAGTAATTAAGGTATTGTATTGGTTAATGGAAATGAATGAATAATATAAGATCTTATTACGTTAAGTATACTATTATATTGTGAGACAGAGGGAGTATTTATCAGGTGCCACAATTTTTTGTTGCATCGGTCACCTTCTTCCTTTTTCTGGCACGTTGGACCTTGTCGGAGAAGAAGAAACCTCGTCGGAGAATATCGAGCCTCATTATCTATCTTAGAGCACCTACAACCGGACCCCACATACCTGCCCCAAACGCCTGGACAGACTATGTCCAGACAGAAAAATGCCACCCAACCAGGCGCCCCATACCCGGCCCATATTCGGGGCGGATATGGAGACGCCTGGGCGCGCCGCCACGTCGGACTGACCGCTAGGGCCCATGCCAATTCGCTCATACACGCCCCCCCTCGTTGACCGAGCAGCACTCTCCTCTTCTCTGTTGGCCCTCCTCTGCATAGTCGCCACCCGACTTCTTCCACTACCGCCATCCCCAACCAAGGGTTTCACCACTGGACGCCCCAATCCACACAACCGCCGACCAGGCCGCAACCAGACAAGGTCGCCGCCACCAGACGTTGCCCCGGTACGTTACCGCCCCCCCCCCCCCCCCCAATATTTTCACATAGCTCTCTACGTGTTCGATGAAATATTCGAACCGGTTTTTTATTCTTTCGGTCATACTTCTAGGTCACCAATGGATTCGTCGTGGAATGATGTCTATGGAAACGATGATATTGACGAATTCATATTCAACGAGTTCATCACGTCGTCGGATTCAGATGATGAGGATGCTGAAATGATGATGATGATGAGCATCCAAGAGGAAATGGAGAAGGCAGAGGAGCATGTCCTGAACTTCAAGGGTTCTATCAAGAGCCGGAGCGCTATTCCCCGAGATAGGATTGCCGGTGCACGCCTACTTTACAACGACCCCAACATTTCATGGAACTTTCTTTCTTCGTCGCTACCAGATGAGCAGAAAGTTGTTCTTGTGGTAGTGGAAGGCGTGGAGAAGGCTGTATATACTGTAGTGTTGGAGAGAGTAATTGAGGCATTGTATTGGCTAAAGTTAATGGAGATGAATGAATAAAGTAGAAGATGTATTATTAACTCTTCGCTTTATAGAAAATGAGTTATGCATGTGGAGTTGTGTACTTCCTATGTGGCCGCATGCAGACTTCTTATTCTTTGTCTTGGTATTGGATGGCTTCATTTCTAAACATAGAGTTGAGTATTTTTATTGTCGTGGGAACAACATAATTAACCTTTTTAACTCAGACCATAGAACAATCCTTCTACGACATTCCACTATGTACAAGAAAACAAAGAGCTAATCGAAAGAAGACAAGAAAAATAAAGGGTAAGAGAAACAAAACTATCCAATTAATGATCTCGGGATTTAATCAACCAGGAAACTTCATCATCCTAGATTGGAGTTAATCCAATCCTTGAGGGCTTGCCCATGCTGTTGCTTGACCCCGTGAATTAGAAGGGACAAGTATTTCTTGAGTAAATATTTCCAAGAGTTTCTGCAAGGTACTTCTTGAAAACCTTGCCATTTCAAAAATTGATATACTCCAAAGCCCAAGAATTATTATATCCATGGTAATGACTTTGGGAAACTTTCGCTGGGCTAGAAAAATATCATCATAAAGAGATGTTCCTCATTGCCTACAAGGGGAGATCTTGGCCCAACAGTCCTAAGCAAAAGTACAATCCCAAAATAGATGAAGTGAAGTCTCTTCAACACCCTCATTACAAAAATGCAGTCATAGTAATCCAGATGCATGTTTTCCTCTTGAGTATATTCCTTGTGTTGACCCTATCATGAAGCAGAAGCCAGAAAATCATTTTGTGCCTAATTCTGCGAGCACATTTCAATAGCCATTTGAAAATTTTATGAGCCTCCACTTCATCTGTCAATGTATTGTACATAGAGTAAGTTTTACTATTATTAGTGCAGATCCACCAGTCTTGAGCCTACTAGTTGGTGTGCTGAGTTAACAAGAGTTGAAGATCATTCAGTTGAGCAAAAACCTTGAGCTGAGAGAGGAGTGTTAAGAAAGTCTAAAATGTCTTCATAGTTGATCAGTTGGTTCAGACATTGAGTATCACTTCTATTAATAGAATGTAGCTCATGAAATTTCTGCCACGGTGGTTGGTCAAGCCAAATATCATGCCAAAGTTTAATTGTGAGACCAGAGCCAGCCTTGCAAGACAAAGTTTCCTTAAAATTTGGGAGGAGTTTAAGGTGAGCTTTCCACTAGCTAGAGCCCATCATTTTATCACCAGGGAGCTCTTCAGAATAATACATATGCCAAATTAGTTGCACCCATGGAAGATTTGATGGAAATATGCCCTAGAGGCAATAATAAAGTTGTTATTTTATATTTCCTTATTTCATGATAAATTTTTATTATTCTTGCTAGAATTATATTAACCGGAAATTTGATACATGTGTGGATACATAGACAAAATACCGTGTCCCTTGTAAGCCTCTACTAGACTAGCTCGTTGATCAAAGATGGTTAAGTTTCCTAACCATAGACATGTGTTGTCATTTCATAAATGGGATCACATCATTAGGAGAATGATGTGATGGACAAGACCCATTTGTTAGCTTAGCATTATGTTCATTCAGTTTTATTGCTATTGCTTTCTTCATGTCAAATACATATTCCTTTGACTATGAGATTATGCAACTCCCGGATACCGGACGAATGCCTTAAGTGCTATCAAACATGACAACATAACTGGGTGATTATAAAGATGCTCTACAGGTATCTTCGAAGGTGTTTGTTGGGTTGGCATAGATCGAGATTAGGATTTGTCACTCCGAGTATCGGAGAGGTATCTCTGGCCCTCTCGGTAATACACATCATAAGAAGCCTTGCAAGCAAAGTGACTAATGAGTTAGTTGCATGATGATGTATTACTGAATGAGTAAAGAGACTTGCCGGTAACGAGATTGAACTAGGTATGAAGATACCGACAATCGAATCTCGGGCAAGTAACACACCGATGACAAAGGGAATAACGTATGAGGTGTATTGCGCAAGAGTTGAAAAAGCTGAAGCGCGTTAAAAAGTATGAACCAATTGCTCGGCTCGTCGTCGGGGTTGTGCATGATGGGAGCATTTTGTGTGACGAAAATGAAGCATGGACAAACTATATGATTTTGTAGGGATGAGCTCTCTTTGGCTATGTTATTTGATAAGACATAATTGCTTGGTTGGTATGCTTGAAGTATTATCGTTTTTATGTCAAATGATAGACTATTGCTTTGAATCACTCGTGTCTTAATATTCATGCCATGATTAGATATTTGATCAAGATTATGCTAGGTAGCATTCCACATCAAAAATTATCTTTTTATCATTTACCTACTCGAGGACGAGCAGGAATTAAGCTTGGGGATCCTGATACGTCTCCGCCGTATCTATAATTTTTGATTGTTCCATGCCAATATTATTCAACTTTCATATACTTTTGGCAAATTTTTATACTATTTTGGGACTAACTTATTGATCCAGTGCCCAGTGCCAGTTCCTGTCTGTTGCATGTTTTATGTTTCGCAGAAAAACAATATCAAACGGAAGCCAAATGGGATAAAATCGGACGGAGAATTATTTTGGAATATTTGGGATTTTTCGGAGGAAGAATCAACGCAAAACGGTGTCCGAGGTGGTCACGAGATAGTGGGGCGCGCCCTCCCACCCTGGGCGCGCCTGGCACCCTCGTGGTCCACCCGTAAGGCGGTTGATGCCCTTCTTTTGCCTCAAGAAAGCTAATTTTATGAGAAAAATCTGGGCGAAAGATTCACCCCAATCGGAGTTACGGATCTCCGGATATAAAAGAAACGGTGAAGGGGAAGGATCGGGGAACACAGAAACAGAGAGAGACAGAGAGATAGATCCAATCTCGGAGGGGCTCTCGCCCCTCCCAAGCCATGGGAGCCAAGGACCAGAGAGGAAACCCTTCTCCTATATAGGGAGGAGGTCAAGGAAGAAGAAGAAGAAGAAGGGGGGCTCTCTCCCCCTTGCTTCCGGTGGCGCCGGAGTGCTGCCGGAGGCCATCATCATCACCGCGATCTACACCAACACCTCCGCCGTCTTCAACAACATCCCCATCACCTTCCCCCTTCTATATTCAGCGGTCCACTCTACCGCAACCCGCTGTACCCTCTACTTAAACATGGTGCTTTATGCTTCATATTATTATCCAATGATGTGTTGCCATCCTATGATGTCTGAGTAGATTTTTGTTGTCCTATCGGTGATTGATGAATTGCTATGATTGGTTTGAGTAGCATGTTTTATTATTGGTGTTGTCCTATGGTGCTCTCCGTGTTGCGCAAGCATGAGGGATTCCCGCTGTAGGGTTTGCAATATGTTCATGATTTGCTTATGGTGGGTGGCGTGAGTGACAGAAGCATAGACCTGAGTAAGTAGGTTGTTTGCGTATGGGATAAAGGGGACTTGATGCTTTAATGCTATGGTTGGGTTTTACCTTAATGATCTTTAGTAGTTGCGGATGCTTGCTAGAGTTCCAATCATAAGTGCATATGATCCAAGAAGAGAAAGTATGTTAGCTTATGCCTCTCCCTCAAATAGAATTGCAATAGTGATTACCAGTCTAGTAACGCAGTCAATTGCTTAGGGACAATTCCACAACTCCTACCACCACTTTTCCACACTCGCTATATTTACTTTATTGATTCTTTATCTAAACAGCCCCTAGTTTATATTTAAGTGTTCTTTATTATCTTGCAAACCTATCCTATCACACCTACAAAGTACTTCTAGTTTCATACTTGTTCTAGGTAAAGCGAACACTAAGTGTGCGTAGAGTCGTATCAATGGCAGATAGGACTTGAGAGAATATTTCTTCTACCTTTAGCTCCTCGTTGGGTTCGACACTCTTACTTATCGAAAGAGGCTACAACTATTCCGTATACTTGTGGGTTATCAAGACCTTTTTCTGGCGCCGTTGCCGGGGAGCAATAGCGTGGGGTGAATATTCTCGTGTGTGCTTGTTTGCTTTATCACTAAGTAATTTTTATTTGCTGTTCTAAGTTGTTCTCTATCTTTAGTTATGGATATGGAACACAAAATACCAAAAAAATTAGGTGTACTTGCTACTCATGGAGATGGGGTAACTCCTAAAACCTCCAATGCTCATTATGTTCAAGATATTATATACTACCTTGATAATCCTGAGAAAACCCCATTCAACTTTATAATGGGAGACACGTTGGATCAACGTGAATGCTTTAGGGATTATCGCTCGACACAAAAAGGGAAACTATTATGGGATCAAATTATTATGTTGCGTTGGTATGCTCGTCAACTATGCGTGAGATATGATATTACTTGTTGCTCTAGGATGAAGGCTCCACACCTTCCCTTTTCATGAAAATTTAATGATAATGAAACCTTAGCTTCTTATGCTAATGGTACATATAATTACTGTGATGTGGAACAAATAGAAGAATTTGTTGCTTTTAAGGCTGCTTATGAAATTGAATCTTTGTTTGAAAAGTATGAAGCTTTAGATGATGATGTTTATAGGCCTGAAAATCTTGCTATACTTAGATATTGCTATGAAAATTATGAATACAATTACTATATTAATGCATTTATTGAGAAAGTCTCCGCTGTCCAAGAAGAGACTAATATTTTGCAGGAAGCTATTGAAGAAGAAATTGATGAAATTGTGAGCTCATTGGATGAAAAAGATGATGAGGAGAGCGAAGAACAAAAGGAGGAAGAGCGAATTGATCACCCGTGCCCACCTTCTAATGAGAGTAACTCTTCAATTCATACATTGTTTAATTCCCCTTCGTGCTTACCGAAGGATGATTGCTATGATGATTGCTATGATCCCGTTGATTCTCTTGAAATATCCCTTTTTGATGATGCTTGCTATGCTTGTGGCCAAGATGCCAATATGAATTATGCTTATGGAGATGAACTTGCTATAGTTCCTTATGTTAAACATGAAATTGTTGCTATTGCACCCACGCATGATAGTCCTATTATCTTTTTGAATTCTCCAAACTACACTATATTGGAGAAGTTTGTGCTTATTAAGGATTATATTGAAGGGTTGCCTTTTACCGTTGCACATGATGATTTTGATGAATATAATATGCATGTGCTTACTGCTCCTACTTGCAATTATTATGAAAGAGGAACTATATCTCCGCCTCTTTATGTTTCCAGTGTGATAAAATTGCAAGAAACTGCTTATACTATGCATTGGCCTTTACTACGTGTGCATGAATTGTTCTTTTATGACATGCCGATGCATAGGAAGAGAGTTAGAGTTCGCCATTGCTTGATTTATGTTACTTTGTGCTCACTACTAAATTACAAATCATTGTTAATTAAAATTGGCTTTGATATACCTTGGGATCCGGGTGGATTCATTACTTGAGCACTATATGCCTAGCTTAATGGCTTTAAAGAAAGTGCTGCTAGGGAGACAACCCGGAAGTTTTGGAGAGTCATTTATTTCTGTTGAGTGCTTTTATATAGTTTAAAAACAAATAAAAATAAAGAGGGAAACCTAAAAACTTTTCAAAAAGGAAAGTGAAAGTGAGAGAGACAAGCATTGTTGAAGTGAGAGCTAGCCTTGAACTTCGTTGAAGCTCACAGAAACTTTGTGAATCTAGATTACAGAAACTTTTCATCAAAAATAATTATCCCCTTATATAATTCCATTGTATTATAAAAATAATGTGCCAAGGTTTGCTTTTAGGATGTTTACAATGCTTGTTGGTTTGTACGGTGCAGGACAGAAACTTTGGCTGTAGTGCGCGATTTTACATATTTAACTGGAACGTCAATTTGTTCAGATTCCTTTTTCACTGTCTTGATGCACAACTTTTTTATTTTTCCTAATTTTAGTATAATTTTTGGGGTAGCAGAAGTATGGTGAATGTTCAGATTGCTACAGACTGTTCTGTTTTTGACAGATTCTGTTTTTGATACATAGTTTGCTTGTTTTGATGAAACTATCAATTTATATATGTGGATTAAGCCATGAAAAGACTATATTACAGTAGACACAATGCAAAAACAAAATATGAATTGGTTTGCAACAGTACTCAGAGTGGTGATTTGCTTTATTATACTAACGGATCTTACCGAGTTTTCTGTTGAAGTTTTGTGTGGATGAAGTGTCTAATCGAGGAGGTCTCAATATGAGGAAAAGGAAGAGAGGCAAGAGCTAAAGCTTGGGGCTGCCCGAGGCACCCCAAGTAAATATTCAAGGAGACTCAAGCGTCTAAGCTTGGGGATGCCCCGGAAGGCATCCCCTCTTTCTTCAACAAGTATCGGTATGTTTTCGGATTCGTATCGTTCATGCATTATGTGCAAGTCTTGGAGCGTCTTTTGCATTTAGTTTTCACTTTTCTTTTGTGCACCATGCTGGTATGAGATAGTCCTTGGTTGATTTATAGAATTCTCATTGCACTTCATTTAAATCTTTTGAGTATGGCTTTATAGAATGCTTCATGTGCTTCACGTATATCGTTTGAAGTTTGGATTGCCTGTTTCTCTTCACATAGAAAACCGCCATTCGTAGAATGCTCTTTTGCTTCATTTATATTTGTTAGAGCGTGGGAATATCTTTTGTATAAAGAATTAAACTCTCTTGCTTTATTTATATCTATTTAGAGAGATGACAGGAATTGGTCATTCACATGGTTAGTCATAAAATCCTACATAAACTTGTAGATCACTGAATATGATATGTTTGATTCCTTGCAATAGTTTTCGATATAAAGGTGGTGATATTAGAGTCGTGCTAGTTGAGTAATTGTGAAATTGAGAAATACTTGTGTTGAGGTTTACAAGTCCCGTAGCATGCACGTATGGTGAACCGTTATGTAACGAAGTTGGAGCATGAGGTGTTTTTGCTTGTCTTCTTTATGAGTGGAAGTCGGGGATGAGCGATGGTCTTTTCCTACCAATCTATCCTTCTCGGGGCATGCGTAGTAGTACTTTGCTTCGAGGGCAAGTAGACTTTTGCAATAAGTATGTGAGTTCTTTATGACTAATGTGAGTCCATGGATATGCGCATACTCACCCTTCCACTTTGCTATCCTCTATTGTGCCGCGCAACTTTCGCCCGGTATCATGCACCCATTATTTATCTTCCTCAAAACAGCCACCTATTATGCAACTACCTATTATGGCATTTCCATAGCCATTCCGAGATATATTGCCATGCAACTTTCCACCGTTCTGTTATTATGACACGTTCCATCATTGTCATATTGCTTTGCATGATCGTAAGATAGCTAGCGTGATGTTTTCATGGCTTGTCCGTTTTTTTATGTCAATTCTATGCTAGATCATTGCACATCCCGGTACACCGCCGGAGGCATTCATATAGAGTCATATCTTTGTTGTAATATTGAGTTGTAAGTAAATAAAAGTGTGATGATCATCATTATTAGAGCATTGCCCCAGTGAGGAAAGGATGATGGAGACTATGATTCCCCCACAAGTCGGGATGAGACTCCGGACTTTATGAAAAATAAAAGAGGCCAAAGAAGCCCAAACAAATAAAAAAAAGAGGTCAAATAAGCCCACCAAAAAATAAAATAAAAAAGGAAAAAGAAAATAAAAAAAACATGAGAGAAAAAGAGAGAAGGGGCAATGTTACTATCCTTTTACCACACTTGTGCTTCAGAGTAGCACCATGTTCTTCATAGAGAGAGTCTCCTATGCTTTCACTTTCATATACTAGTGGGAATTTCTCATTATAGAACTTGGCTTGTATATTCCAATGATTGGCTTCCTCAAAATTCCCTAGGTCTTCGTGAGCAAGCAAGTTGGATGCACACCCACTAAGTTTCTTTTGTTGAGCTTTCATATATTTATAGCTCTAGTGCATCCGTTGCATGGCAATCCCTACTCACTCAAATTGATATCTATTGATGGGCATCTCCATAGCCCGTTGATACGCCTAGTTGATGTGAGACTATCTTCTCCCACTTTTTGTCCTCACAACCACCACAATAGACCACCATAGTGCTATGTCCATGGCTTGCACTCATGTATTGCGTAAGAGTTGAAAAAGCTGAAGCGCGTTAAAAAGTATGAACCAATTGCTCGGCTCGTCGTCGGGGTTGTGCATGATGGGAGCATTTTGTGTGACAAAAATGAAGCATGGCCAAACTATATGATTTTGTAGGGATGAGCTTTCTTTGGCTATGTTATTTGATAAGACATAATTGCTTGGTTGGTATGCTTGAAGTATTATCGTTTTTATGTCAAATGATAGAATATTGCTTTGAATCACTCGTGTCTTAATATTCATGCCATGATTAGATATTTGATCAAGATTATGCTAGGTAGCATTCCACATAAAAAATTATCTTTTTATCATTTACCTACTCGAGGACGAGCAGGAATTAAGCTTGGGGATGCTGATACGTCTCCGTTGTATCTATAATTTTTGATTGTTCCATGCCAATATTACTCAACTTTCATATACTTTTGGCAACTTTTTATACTATTTTTGGGACTAACTTATTGATCCAATGCCCAGTGCTAGTTCCTGTTTGTTGCATGTTTTATGTTTCGCAGAAAACCAATATCAAACGGAATCCAAACGGGGTAAAAACGGACGGAGAATTATTTTGGAATATTTTGGATTTTCCGAAGGAAGAATCAACGCGAAACAGTGTCCGAGGTGGCCACGAGACAGGGGGGCGCGCCCTCCCCCCTGGGCGCGCCTGGCACTCTCGTGGTCCACCCGTAAGGCGGTTGATGCCCTTATTTTGCCTCAAGAAAGCTAATTTTATGAGAAAAATCTGGGCGAAAGATTCACCCCAATCGGAGTTACGGATCTCCGGATATGAAAGAAACGATGAAGGGGAAGGATCGGGGAACACAGAAACAGAGAGACAAAAAGAGATAGATCCAATCTCGGAGGGGCTGTCGCCACTCCCAAGCCATGGGAGCCAAGGACCAGAGGGGAAACCCTTCTCCTATCTAGGGAGGAGGTCAAGGAAGAAGAAGAAGAAGAAGAAGGGGGGCTCTCTCCCCCTTGCTTCCGGTGGCGTCGAAGCGCTGCCGGAGGCCATCATCATCACCGCAATCTACACCAACACCTCCGCCGTCTTCACCAACATATCCATCACCTTCCCCCTTCTATATTCAGCGGTCCACTCTCCCGCAACCCGCTGTACCCTCTACTTAAACATGGTGCTTTATGCTTCATATTATTATCCAATGATGTGTTGCCATCCTATGATGTCTGAGTAGATTTTTGTTGTCCTACGGTGATTGATGAATTGCTATGATTGGTTTGAGTTGCATGTTTTATTATTGGTGTTGTCCTATGGTGCTCTCCGTGTCGCGCAAGCGTGAGGGATTCCCGCTGTAGGGTTTGCAATATGTTCATGATTTGCTTATGATGGGTGGCGTGAGTGACAGAAGCACAGACCCGAGTAAGTAGGTTGTTTGCGTATGGGATAAAGGGGACTTGATGCTTTAATGCTATGGTTGGGTTTTACCTTAATGATCTTTAGTAGTTGCGGATGCTTGCTAGAGTTCCAAGCATAAGTGCATATGATCCAAGAAGAGAAAGTATGTTAGCTTATGCCTCTCCCTCAAATAGAATTGCAATAGTGATTACCGGTCTAGTAACGCAGTCAATTGCTTAGGGACAATTCCACAACTCCTACCACCACTTTTCCACACTCGCTATATTTACTTTATTGCTTCTTTATCTAAACAGCCCCTAGTTTATATTTAAGTGTTCTTTATTATCTTGCAAACCTATCCTATCACACCTACAAAGAACTTCTAGTTTCATACTTGTTCTAGGTAAAGCGAACACTAAGTGTGCGTAGAGTCGTATCAATGGCAGATAGGACTTGAGAGAATATTTGTTCTACCTTTAGCTCCTCGTTGGGTTTGACACTCTTACTTATCGAAAGAGGCTACAACTATTCCGTATACTTGTGGGTTATCAAGACCTTTTTCTGCGCCGTTGCCGGGGAGCAATAGCATGGGGTGAATATTCTCGTGTGTGCTTGTTTGCTTTATCACTAAGTAATTTTTATTTGCTGTTCTAAGTTGTTCTCTATCTTTAGTTATGGATATGGAACACAAAATACCAAAAAAATTAGGTGTACTTGCTACTCATGGAGATGGGGTAACTCCTAAAACCTCCGATGCTCATTATGTTCAAGATATTATATACTACCTTGATAATCCTGAGAAAACCCCATTCAACTTTATAATGGGAGACACGTTGGATCAACGTGAATGCTTTAGGGATTATCGCTCGACACAAAAAGGGAAACTATTATGGGATCAATTTATTATGTTGCGTTGGTATGCTCGTCAACTATGCGTGAGATATGATATTACTTATTGCTCTAGGATGAAGGCTCCACACCTTCCCTTTTCATGCAAATTTAATGATAATGAAACCTTAGCTTCTTATGCTAATGGTATATATGATTACTGTGATGTGGAACAAATAGAAGAATTTGTTGCTTTTAAGGCTGCTTATGAAATTGAATCTTTGTTTGAAAAGTATGAAGCTTTAGATGATGATGTTTATAGGCCTGAAAATCTTGCTATACTTAGATATTGCTATGAAAATTATGAATACAATTACTATATTAATGCATTTATTGAGAAAGTCTCCGCTGTCCAAGAAGAGAATAATATTTTGCAGGAAGCTATTGAAGAAGAAATTGATGAAACTGTGAGCTCATTGGATGAAAAAGATGATGAGGAGAGTGAAGAACAAAAGGAGGAAGAGCGGATTGATCACCCGTGCCCACCTTCTAATGAGAGTAACTCTTCAATTCATACATTGTTTAATTCCCCTTCGTGCTTACCGAAGGATGATTGCTATGATGATTCCTATGATCCCGTTGATTCTCTTGAAATATCCCTTTTCGATGATGCTTGCTATGCTTGTGGCCAAGATGCCAATATGAATTATGCTTATGGAGATGAACTTGCTTTAGTTCCTTATGTTAAACATGAAATTGTTGCTATTGCACCCACGCATGATAGTCCTATTATCTTTTTGAATTCTCCAAACTACACTATATTGGAGAAGTTTGTGCTTATTAAGGATTATATTGATGGGTTGCCTTTTACCGTTGCACATGATGATTTTGATGAATATAATATGCATGTGCTTGCTGCTCCTACTTGCAATTATTATGAAAGAGGAACTATATCTCCGCCTCTTTATGTTTCCAATGTGATAAAATTGCAAGAAACTACTTATACTATGCATTAGCCTTTACTATGTGTGCATGAATTGTTCTTTTATGACATGCCGATGCTAGGAAGAGAGTTAGACTTCTCCATTGCTTGATTTATGTTACTTTGTGCTCACTACTAAATTACAAATCATTGTTAATTAAAATTGGCTTTGATATACCTTGGGATCCGGGTGGATTCATTACTTGAGCACTATATGCCTAGCTTAATGGCTTTAAAGAAAGCGCTGCCAGGGAGACAACTCAGAAGTTTTAGAGAGTCATTTATTTCTGTTGATTGCTTTTATATAGTTTAAAAACAAATAAAAATAAAGAGGGGAACCTAACAACTTTTCAAAAAGGAAAGTGAAAGTGAGAGAGACAAGCATTGTTGAAGTGGGAGCTAGCCTTGAACTTTGTTGAAGCTCACGGAAACTTTGTGAATCTTGATTACAGAAACTTTTCATCAAAAATAATTATCCCCTTATATAATTCCATTGTATTATAAAAATAATGTGCCAAGGTTTGCCTTTAGGATGTTTACAATGCTTGTTGGTTTGTATGGTGCAAGACAGAAACTTTGGCTGTAGTGCACGATTTTGCATGGTTAACTGGAACGTCAATTGGTTCTGATTCCTTTTTCACTGTCTTGATGTACAACTTTTTTATTTTTCGTAATTTTGGTATAATTTTTGGGGTAGCAGAAGTATGGTGAATGTTCAGATTGCTACAGACTGTTCTGTTTTTGACAGATTCTGTTTTTGATGCATAGTTTGCTTGTTTTGATGAAACTATCAATTTATATATGTGGATTAAGCCATGAAAAAACTATATTACAGTAGACACAATGCAAAAACAAAACATGAATTGGTTTGCAACAGTACTCAGAGTGGTGATTTTCTTTATTATACTAACGGATCTTACCGAGTTTTCTGTTGAAGTTTTGTGTGGATGAAGTGTCTAATCGAGGAGGTCTCAATATGGGGAAAAGGAAGAGAGGCAAGAGGTAAAGCGTGGGGATGCCCGAGGAACCCCAAGTAAATATTGAAGGAGACTCAAGCGTCTAAGCTTGGGGATGCCCCGGAAGGCATACCCTCTTTCTTCAACAAGTATCGGTATGTTTTCGGATTCGTTTCGTTCATGCATTATGTGCAAGTCTTGGAGCGTCTTTTGCATTTAGTTTTTACTTTTCTTTTATGCACCATGCTGGTATGAGATAGTCCTTGGTTGATTTATAGAATTCTCATTGCACTTCATTTAAATCTTTTGAGTATGGCTTTATAGAATGCTTCATGTGCTTCACGTATATCATTTGAAGTTTGGATTGCCTGTTTCTCTTCACATAGAAAACCGCCATTTGTAGAATGCTCTTTTGCTTCATTTATATTTGTTAGAGCGTGGGAATATCTTCTGTAGAAAGAATTAAACTCTCTTGCTTTATTTATATCTATTTAGAGAGATGACAGGAATTGGTCATTCACATGGTTAGTCATAAAATCCTACATAAACTTGTAGATCACTGAATATGATATGTTTGATTCCTTGCAATAGTTTTCGATATAAAGGTGGTGATATTAGAGTCGTGCTAGTTGAGTAATTTCGAAATTGAGAAATACTTGTGTTGAGGTTTGCAAGTCCCGTAGCATGCACGTATGGTGAACCGTTATGTAACGAAGTTGGAGCATGAGGTGTTTTTGATTGTCTTCTTTATGAGTGGCAGTCGGGGACGAGTGATGGTCTTTTCCTACCAATCTATCCCTCTCGGGGCATGCGTAGTAGTACTTTGCTTCGAGGACAAGTAGACTTTTGCAATAAGTATGTGAGTTCTTTATGACTAATGTGAGTCCATGGATATACACACACTCACCCTTCCACTTTGCTAGCCTCTATTGTGCCGCGCAACTTTCGCCGGTATCATGCACCCATTATTTACCTTCCTCAAAACAGCCACCACACCTACCTATTATGGCATTTCCATAGCCATTCCGAGATATATTGCCATGCAACTTTCCACCGTTCTTTTATTATGACACGTTCCATCATTGTCATATTGCTTTGCATGATCGTAAGATAGCTAGCATGATGTTTTCATGGCTTGTCCATTTTTTGATGTCATTGCTATGCTAGATCATTGCACATCCCGGTACACCGCCGGAGGCATTCATATAGAGTCATATCTTTGTTGTAATATTGAGTTGTAAGTAAATAAAAGTGTGATGATCATCATTATTAGAGCATTGCCCCAGTGAGGAAAGGATGATGGAGACTATGATTCCCCCACAAGTCGGGATGAGACTCCGGACTTTATGAAAAATAAAAGAGGCCAAAGAAGCCCAAACAAATAAAAAAAGAGGCCAAATAAGCCCACCAAAAAATATAATAAAAAAGAAAAAAGAAAAAAATGAAAATAAAAATAAAACATGAGAGAAAAAGAGAGAAGGGGCAATGTTACTATCCTTTTACCACGCTTGTGCTTCAGAGTAGCACCATGTTCTTCATAGAGAGAGTCTCCTATGCTTTCACTTTCATATACTAGTGGGAATTTTTCATTATAGAACTTGGCTTGTATATTCCAATGATTGGCTTCCTCAAAATGCCCTAGGTCTTTGTGAGCAAGCAAGTTGGATGCACACCCACTTAGTTTCTTTTGTTGAGCTTTCATATATTTATAGCTCTAGTGCATCCGTTGCATGGCAATCCCTACTCACTCACATTGATATCTATTGATGGGCATCTCCATAGCCCGTTGATACGCCTAGTTGATGTGAGACTATCTTCTCCCACTTTTTGTCCTCACAACCACCACAATAGACCACCATAGTGCTACGTCCATGGCTTGCGCTCATGTATTGCATAAGAGTTGAAAAAGCTGAAGCGCGTTAAAAAGTATGAACCAATTGCTCGGCTCATCGTCGGGGTTGTGCATGATGGGAGCATTTTGTGTGACGAAAATGAAGCATGGCCAAACTATATGATTTTGTAGGGATGAGCTTTCTTTGGCTATGTTATTTGATAAGACATAATTGCTTGGTTGGTATGCTTGAAGTATTATCGGTTTTATGTCAAATGATAGACTATTGCTTTGAATCACTCGTGTCTTAATATTCATGTCATGACTAGATATTTGATCAAGATTATGCTAGGTAGCATTCCACATAAAAAATTATCTTTTTATCATTTACCTACTCGAGGACGAGCAGGAATTAAGCTTGGGGATGTTGATACGTCTCCGTTGTATCTATAATTTTTGATTGTTCCATGCCAATATTATTCAACTTTCATATACTTTTGGCAACTTTTTATACTATTTTTGGGACTAACTTATTGATCCAGTGCCCAGTGCTAGTTCCTGTTTGTTGCATGTTTTATGTTTCGCAAGAAACCAATATCAAACGGAATCCAAACGGGATAAAAACGGACGGAGAATTATTTTGGAATATTTTGGATTTTCCGGAGGAAGAATCAACGCGAAACGGTGTCCGAGGTGGACACGAGACAGGGGGGCGCGCCCTCCCCCCTGGGCGCGCCTGGCACCCTCGTGGTCCACCCGTAAGGCGGTTGATGCCCTTATTTTGCCTCAAGAAAGCTAATTTTATGAGAAAAATCTGGGCGAAAGATTCACCCCATCGGAGTTACGGATCTCCGGATATGAAAGAAACGGTGAAGGGGAATGATCGGGGAACACAGAAACAGAGAGACACAAAGAGATAGATCCAATCTCGGAGGGGCTCTTGCCCCTCCCAAGCCATGGGAGCCAAGGACCAGAGGGGAAACCCTTCTCATATCTAGGGAGGAGGTCAAGGAAGAAGAAGAAGAAGAAGAAGGGCGGCTCTCTCCCCCTTGCTTCCGGTGGCGTCGAAGCGCTGCCGGAGGCCATCATCATCGCCGCGATCTACACCAACACCTCCGCCGTCTTCACCAACATCTCCATCACCTTCCCCCTTCTATATTCAGCGGTCCACTCTCCTGCAACCCGCTGTACCCTCTACTTAAACATGGTGCTTTATGCTTCATATTATTATCCAATGATGTGTTGCCATCCTATGATGTCTGAGTAGATTTTTGTTGTCCTATCGGTGATTGATGAATTGCTATGATTGGTTTGAGTTGCATGTTTTATTATTGGTGTTGTCCTATGGTGCTCTCCGTGTCGCGCAAGCGTGAGGGATTCCCGCTGTAGGGTTTGGAATATGTTCATGATTTGCTTATGGTGGGTGGCGGGAGTGATAGAAGCACAGACCCGAGTAAGTAGGTTGTTTGCGTATGGGATAAAGGGGACTTGATGCTTTAATGCTATGGTTTGGTTTTACCTTAATGATCTTTAGTAGTTGCGGATGCTTGCTAGAGTTCCAAGCATAAGTGCATATGATCCAAGAAGAGAAAGTGTGTTAGCTTATGCCTCTCCCTCAAATAGAATTGCAATAGTGATTACCGGTCTAGTAACGCAGTCAATTGCTTAGGGAAAATTCCACAACTCCTACCACCACTTTTCCACACTCGCTATATTTACTTTATTGCTTCTTTATCTAAACAGCCCCTAGTTTATATTTAAGTGTTCTTTATTATCTTGCAAACCTATCCTATCACACCTACAAAGTACTTCTAGTTTCATACTTGTTCTAGGTAAAGTGAACACTAAGTGTGCGTAGAGTAGTATCAGTGGCAGATAGGACTTGAGAGAATATTTGTTCTACCTTTAGCTCCTCGTTGGGTTCCACACTCTTACTTATCGAAAGAGGCTACAATTATTCCGTATACTTGCGGGTTATCAGCCAACCCAACAAACACCTTTGGAGACACCTATAGAGCACCTTTATAATCACCCATTTACGTTGTGACGTTTGGTAGCACACAAAGTGTTCCTCCAGTATTCAGGAGTTGCATAATCTCATAGTCTGAGGAACTTGTATAAGTCATGAAGAAAGCAGTAGCAATGAAACTGACATGATCATAATGCTAAGCTAACGGATGGGTCATGTCCATCACATCATTCTCCTAATGATGTGATCCCGTTCATCAAATGACAACACATGTCTATTGTTAGGAAACATAACCATCTTTGATTAACGAGCTAGCCAAGTAGAGGCATACTAGGGAACTATGTTTTGTCAATATATTCACACATGTACTAAGTTTCCGGTTAATACAATTCTAGCATGAAAAATAAACATTTATCGTGAAATAAGGAAATAAATAATAACTTTATTATTGCCTCTAGGGCATATTTCCTTCAGTCTCCCACTTGCACTAGAGTCAATAATCTAGATTACATAGTAATGATTCTAACACCCATGGAGCTTTGGTGTTGATCATGTTTTGCTCGTGGAAGAGGCTTAGTCAACGGGTCTACAACATTCAGATCCGTGTGTATCTTGCAAATCTCTATGTCCCCTTTCGACACTTGATGACGGATGGAATTGAAGCGTCTCTTGATGTGCTTGGTTCTCTTGTGAAATCTGGATTCCTTTGCCAAGGCAATTGCACTAGTATTGTCACAAAAGATTTTCATTGAACCCGATGCACTAGGTATGATACCTAGATCGGATATGAACTCCTTCATCCAAACTCCTTCATTTGTTGCTTGTACTCTGCTTCACACGTAGATCCCACCACGACGCCTTGCTTGGAACTACACCAACTGACAGCTCCTCCATTCAATAAAAATACGTATCCGGTTTGCGACTTAGAGTCATCCGGATCAGTGGCAAAGCTTGCATCGATGTAACCGTTTACGACGAGCTCTTTTTCACCTCCATAAATGAGAAACATATCCTTAGTCCTTTTCAGGTATTTCAGGCTGTTCTTGACCGCTGTCCAATGCTCCACTCTGGGATTACTTTGGTGCCTCCCTTCTATGCTTATAGCAAGGCACACATCAGGTCTGGTACACAACATTGCATACATGATAGAACCTATGGCTGAAACATAGGGAACGACTTTCATTTTCTCTCTATCTTCTGCAGCGGTCGGGCATTGAGTCTGACTCAACTTCTCAACTTGTAACACAGGCAAGAACCGTTTCTTTGACTGATCCATTTTGAACTTGTTCAAAACTTTATCAAGGTATGTGCTTTGTGAAAGTCCAATTAAGTGTCTTGATCTATCTCTATAGATCTTGATGCCGAATATGTAAGCAGCTTCTTCGATGTCTTTCATAGAAAAACTCTTATTCATGTATCCCTTTATGCTATCCAGAAATTCTATATCATTTCCAATCAACAATATGTCATCCACATATAATATCAGAAACGCTACAGAGCTCCCACTCACTTTTTTGTAAATACAGGCTTCTCCAAAATTTTGTATAAAACCATATGCTTTGATCACACTATCAAAACGTTTATTCCAACTCTGAGAGGCTTGCACCAGTCCATAAATGGATTGCTGGAGCTTGCACACTTTGTTAGCACCCTTTGGATCGACAAAACCTTCTGGTTGCATCAAATACAACTCTTCTTCCAGAAATCCATTCAGGAATGCATTTTTGACATCCATCTGCCAAATTTCATAATCATAAAATGTGGCAATTGCTAACATGATTCAGGCAGACTTAAGCATCGCTACGGGTGAGAAAGTCTCATCGTAGTCAACTCCTTGAACTTGTCGAAAACCTTTTGCAACAAGTCGAGCTTTGTAAACAGTAACATTACCGTCTGCGTCGGTCTTCTTCTTAAAGATCCATTTATTTTCTATGGCTTGCCAATCATCGGGCAAGTCCACCAAAGTCCACACTTTGTTCTCATACATGGATCCCATCTCAGATTTCATGGCCTCAAGCCATTTCGCGGAATCTGGGCTCATCATCGCTTCCTCATAGCTCATAGGTTCATCATGGTCTAGTAACATGACTTCCAGAACAGGATTACTGTACCACTCTGGTGCAGATCTTACTCTCGAAGACCTACGAGGTTCGGTAGTAACTTGATCTGAAGTTTCATGAGCATCATCATTAACTTCCTCACTAATTGGTGTAGGAATCACTGGAACTGATTTCTGTGATGAACTACTTTCCAATAAGGGAGAAGGTACAATTACCTCATCAAGTTCTACTTACCTCCCACTCACTTCTTTCGAGAGAAACCCCTTCTCTAGAAAGGATCCATTCTTAGTAACAAAGATTTTGCCTTCGGATCTGTGATAGAAGGTGTACCAAGAGTTTCCTTTGGGTATCCTATGAAGACGCACTTCTCCGATTTGGATTCAAGCTTATCAGGTTGAAGCTTTTTCACATAAGCATTGCAACCCCAAACTTTAAAAAACGACAACTTTGGTTTCTTACCAAACCATAGTTCATAAGGCGTCATCTCAACGGATTTTGATGGTGCCCTATTTAAAGTGAATGCATCCGTCTCTAAAGCATAACCCCAAAACGATAGCGCTAAATTAGTAAGAGACATCATAGATCGCACCATATCCAATAAAGTACGATTACGACGTTCGGACACACCATTTTGCTGTGGTGTTCCAGCTGGCGTTAATTGTGAAACTATCCCATGTTGTTTCAAATGAAGACAAAACTCGTAACTCAAATATTCTCCTCCACGATTAGATCGTAGAAACTTTATTTTCTTGTTACGATGATTTTCCACTTCACTCTTAAATTCTTTGAACTTTTCAAATGTTTCAGA
Source organism: Triticum aestivum (assembly GCF_018294505.1). Classification (NCBI taxonomy): domain Eukaryota; kingdom Viridiplantae; phylum Streptophyta; class Magnoliopsida; order Poales; family Poaceae; genus Triticum; species Triticum aestivum. The sequence continues at coordinate 28,658,966 of NC_057801.1, forward strand.
CTTATGTTTCATTTAGTAGATATAACCATATCTGCTCAAATCATCTATGAAGGTAAGAAAATAACGATACCCACCACGAGCATCAATACTCATTGGACCGCATACATCGATATCTATTATTTCCAACAAATCAGTAGCTCGTTCCATTGTTTCAGAGAACGGAGGTTTAGTCATCTTGCCCATTAGGCACGGTTCACAAGCACCAAGTGATTCATAATCAAGTGATTCCAAAAGTCCATCGGCATGGAGTTTCTTCATGCTCTTTACACCGATATGACCCAAACGGCAGTGCCACAAATAAGTTGCACTACCATTATTAAACTTATATCTTTTGGCTTCAATACTATGAATATGTGTATCACTACTATCGAGATTTAACAAAAATACACCACTCAGCAGGGGTGAATGACCATAAAAGATATTACTCATATAAATAGAACAACCATTATTATTTGATTAAATGAATAATTGTCTTGCATTAAACAAGGTCCAGATATAATGTTCATGCTCAAAGCTGGCACCAAATAACAATTATTCAGGTCTAGAACTAATCCTGATGGTAGATGTAGAGGTAGCGTGCCGACGGCGATCACATCGACCTTGGAGCCATTTCCCACGTGCATCGTCACCTCGTTCTTAGCCAATCTTCACTTAATCCGTAGCCCATGTTTCAAGTTGCAAATATGAGCAACAGAACCAGTATCAAATACCTAGGCGCTACTGCGCGCATTAGTTAAGTACACATCAATAACATGTATATCAAATATACCTTTCACTTTGCCATCCTTATTATCCGCCATATACTTGGGGCAGTTCCGCTTCCAGTGACCAGTCCCTTTGTAGTAGAAGCACTCAGTTTCAGGCTTAGGTCCAGACTTGGGTTTCTTCTCTTGAGCAGCAACCTTTTTTCCGTTCTTCTTGAAGTTCCCCTTCTTCCCTTTGCCCTTTTTATTGAAACTAGTGGTCTTGTTGACCATCAACGCTTGATGCTCCTTTTTGATTTCTACCTCCGCAACCTTTAGCATTGCGAAGAGCTCGGGAATAGTCTTGTTCATCCCTTGCATATTATAGTTCATCATGAAGCTTTTGTAGCTTGGTGGCAGTGATTGAACACTACTAGGGAAAAGCCTAGCAGCAGCGCGGGTTTTGGGCCTATTAGTAGCGCGGGGGCCGACGCTACTAATAAGGCGCTACAGCTAACTTATAGCAGTAGCGCAGTGCCACCCGCGCTACTACTATGTCCGTTAATAGTAGCGTGGGTAAAAACCCGTGCTACTACTAATCTCTAATCTCTGATTTTTTTGAATTTTTTTTTGATTTTTCCCCTAATTTTCAAATTTCTGAATTATTTTAATCTCTAATCACCCCTCATCGCTGCTCAATTTAATCTCTAATCTCTAATTACCCCTCATCATTCCAAATCATCTAACTTCCCGGAGGGTCACCCATCATCTCACTACTCCAGCCTGAGCACGCTTAACTTCCGGGTTCTATTCTCCCTCGTTTCCAAGTCTGCACTTGTTGTTTTCCTAACAATAGTAAGATGTCAATCCTATTAACCTCAGGAATTTAGCTTGAGCATGAAGTCACACATTTCACTGTTTTAGTTTGAAACTATTGTTCTAAAAAATAACACTAATATTTAGTAACACTAATATTTCTGGAATAATTAGTTTGACCATTGTTTGACCACAGTTTGACCATAGTTTGACCAGATTTGACCAAAATTCAAAAAAAACTGAAATAATTATTTAGTAACACTAATATTCTTGAATAATTAGTTTGACCATAGTTTGACCAGATTTAACAAAAATTAAAAAAAAACTGATTTTTTTTGAATTTTTTTGCCTTGCGATCTAAAAGCCCCGTAACTTTTTTCCTGTTAGGTTTTTGAGGATTTTGAAAATGTTTAACGGGGTTCCCCTAGTTAAATTTGGATGTAACTTTTCGAGTAGATGATTTTTCATATAAAAAACTTTTTCATCCGAGTTAGTATGCAAAATTATGCCCATTTTTACAAATTCTCGAGAGATTTTGCAAATAAAGTCGAAATTCATATTTGCAAATTTTCCCAACAACTAGACCATATATCACATGGGAAACTTATTTTCTTTTATTTTTTTGATATTTTCATCATTTTCTTTTATTTTTTTTAAAACTAAAAAGGCGATCCACGGGGAGGGGGGGGGTAGGGTTTGAAAATGGGACCTTTAGTACCGGGGGGTAGAGTTTAAAAAACCCAGTATTTAGTAGTAGTGCGGGTTTTTACCCCTCGCTACTACTATGGCATGTCCCCGAGGGGCACGGTTGAGGCCGATTAGTAGTAGCGAGGGGTAAAAACTTAGTAGTAGCACGGGTTTATAACCATCGCTACTACTATGGCATGGTCCAGGGGCACGGTAGAGACCACTTAGTAGTAGCGAGGGTTAAAAACCAACGCTACTGCTATCAACTTAGTAGTAGCGAGGGTTAAAAACCCGCGCTACTACTATGGCATGTCCCGGGGGGCACGGTAGAGACCGCTTAGTAGTAGCGAGGGTTAAAAACCCGCGCTACTGCTATCAACTTAGTAGTAGCAAGGTTTAAAAACCAGCGCTACTAGTAAGTAGCAGTAGCGAGGGTTTTTAACCCTCGCTACTAGTAAGCGTCTGGGTATAGGCTTTTCCCTAGTAGTGGAAGAACTCTGTTGATGACACTATCATCAGGAAGATTAACTCCCATTTGAGTCAAGTGGTTGTGGTACCCAGACATTCTGAGTATGTGTTAACTGACAGAACTATTCTCCTCCATTTTACAACTGTAGAACTTAGTGGAGACTTCACATCTCTCAATCCGGACATTTGCTTGAAATATCAACTTCAACTCCTGGAACATCTCATGCTCCATGACGTTCAAAACGTCGTTCAAGTCCCGGTTCTAAGCCGTAAAGCATGTCACACTGAACTATCGAGTAGTCATCAGCTTTGCTCTGCCAGACGTTGTTAACGTCATCAGTAGCATCCACAGCAGGCCTGGCACCCAACGGTGCTTCCGGGACTTAATTCTTCTGTGCAGCAATGAGGATAATCCTCAAGTTTCGGACCCAGTCTGTGTAGTTGCTGCCATCATCTTTCAACTTAGCTTTCTCTAGGAACTTAATAAAATTCAAAGGAATGGTAGCACGGCCATTGATCTACAACAACATAGACATGCAAAATACTATCAGGTACTAAGTTCATGATAAATTAAAGTTGAATTAATCATATTACTTAAGAACTCCCACTTAGATAGACATCCCTCTAATCATCTAAGTGATCACGTGATCCAAATCAACTAAACCATGTCCGATCATCACGTGAGATGGAGTAGTTTTCAATGGTGAACATCACTATGTTGATCATATCTACTATGTGATTCATACTCGACCTTTTAGTCTTAGTGTTCCGAGGCCATATCTGCATATGCTAGCACTACAAAAAATACACTTCCGTGATGATACGTGTTTGTCACAGTAGGTCGCATTTTTTTGTCATGCATGTACATCCATGACAAATTTATGACAGAATCAAGATAGTCATACCTATTCTATCGTAGAAGTGTTCCATGACATTACCAAAATTATCATCACGGAAGTGTCCACTTCCATGACGATAAATCGCGCATCACAGAAGTGCTTTCGTCAAGGGTGACCGACACGTGGCTTCCACTGTAACGGAATGCCGTTAAGCTATCGGGTCGGATTTTGGATCCGATAACCCGTTAACAGCCACGACCAATGCCGATTTTCCACGTGTAAAATTCTCATTGGCTAACGGATCCACGTGTCAGCTCCGCGTTGGCACATGTGTCACTCATCCAACGGTCGAGATGGGCCTATGATATGTTGACACGTGGACCGGCCCAAAAGTGGCCCACAAAGTTTAAATGGGCCGGCCCAACTGAAGGCCCATAAGATTTAGCGGACTATAATGGGCCGGCCCAGCTAAAGGCCCACAAAATTTAGCGGACCATAATGGGCCGGCCCAGCTAAAGGCCCACAAGATTTTGCGGACCACAATGGGCCGACCCAGCTAAAGGCCCACAAGATTCTGCAGACCATAATGGGCCGACCCAGCTAAAGGCCCAACATTCTCTGTCAAATCGGCACGTCAACAGCCTGGTCTAAACTTGTCATCAATGCGGCCCATGGTCACTTCTGGCCCGTTAATAGTCCGCTAAGTAATTGGGCCGAATTACGGCCCGGTATATTTCCGGCCTGTTAAAGGTCCGGCTTCATTTGGGCCCATTTACAGGCCATCAAAACTTTCGGCCCATAAACGACCGTGAAGGATTTGGGTCATATTCGGCCATGTCTGTCATTCGGCCTGTTAGAGGCCCACTATAGATTTGGCCCACTTTCGGCCTGTTGTCATTTTCGGCTCGTTAACGCCGAACGTAAACCATGGGCCATATGTGGCCCAACGTCATATCGGCCCATTAACGACCCATATAAAAATGACGATAATCTAGCCCGACCGAAGTTCCGGCCTGTTAAAGGCCCGTGTATTAGGTCGGACATTTACGGCCCGTCCGAATTTCGGCCTGTCAAATATCCGCATCGTAAATGGACCACCATTTCGGCCTACTAAGTCCAGTGGGTTATTTGGCACAATCAGGGCCCAATCTCACTTTCGGTCTATTAAAGGCCCATGTTTTTTATGGGCTCGACATATTTACACCTGTAAACGTCCTACTTTTACTGATGGCCCAAATTATGTTTAGGCTTGTTAAAGGCCCACTATGGGCACATGCCTACCAGAAAAATTTGAAAGCTTATGCTAATTTAAGCCCAGATATTTTTAGTGGGCTACATGCCAATTTCGACCCGTAATCATTTTTAGCCCAATTGGAATGGGCCCGACGAATGTTGGCATGTTGGGCTCCTACGAAGCTTTCGTCCGAATACATTACTAAGATAAACCTACACTATACAAAAATAGCGTCATAATTACTGCAGCCTGTGGCAGCATCATAAATGTTGTATCACAACAAAATAAATTCCAATCATACAACAAAAGGCCTGTTGGCATAAAGTTTACAGTCCTTCCAGATAAAAGCACCATCATATGTATAGAAGCACATATCATTTGACCTGAGTGCTAATGTTTCAGGATGTAGAATCTGATGGAGCAGCACTATCTCCACCTTTTTTCCGCCATTGCTCTTCAACAACGAAGCGAATGTCTGATAGTCTGGTTTCAAAACCATTCATATCTTGATGGCATTTCTCAACCACTATTCTTGTTTCCGAAACAACGTCCATTAGGGATTGGACTTGTGTCTGGAGCACAGATATATCACTCTGTCTAGCAGGAAGATTTTGTTCAGTAGGCGATTTGGATGAGGTTACCTTGACAACCAACCCAGAATTACGCAGGAAGGTGCTTTTTGCACTGTTAGTGGAGAGATACTGATGCACTGTAGCAAGAGGTGACATTATGCATGTAGTAGCCTCGTCACCTTCAGGTGGTTGTGTCTGTTCAATCATTTGTTCCATAGCTTCCTGAAAGTTTGAACTTGTAGATTAGTGTAACAGTGAGTTACTAATGAGACAAAAACAAACAAAGTAGGTTAAACGTTTATACATAACTTATTTTGGTGAACTACTGTAATACATTAGCATGTATTGTAGTGCCAACTACATAATAAAATCACTTTCGGAACATATGTCCATGTAGCATGCCTACTGTATTGTCTATTTCCTCACATTCGTTGACATCTAAGGATAAAGAGACATGGTTTAAAGTAGGATGAACATAGTATGGCATCATTCATATCACGGGCAAACATATATAAAACAAACATGCTATTTTATTATTATGTGCGCACGTGAACATAACAACTAGATTACAGATCAAGACCAAAAGAATATCCTTCATCTCTTTTAAACCATGTAAGGTGAAATGATACGTTAAGACAACTGTGTATAAAAGTGAACAGAGTAACTGACATTGGCTGCAAACCAAGTAGTTAAATGAACACATCACAGTACTAATCAGTTGAAGGCAAGAGGAGTAAGGACTTACAACAACGGCTTGAACTGGTGTGCTCATGCCCTTCATCTTGCTGGTGTGGCAATCCTTGAAGATTTGCACTGCATTCGGTTCAGGTTCTTTTTGGTCCGCATGGGCTTTCCGCTGTATTTGGAACAAGTCAATATAGATACGATAATATGGCACAAAAAAAGAAGGAAGTAGCAGCTATTTACAAGAGCCTCGCAGTGTGCAATATAGCTACGAGATCCTATTGTCTGTTGGAATTTCACTTTAGAACGGTTGGTTTGAAGGAAATATGCCCTAGAGGCAATAATAAAGTTATTATTTATTTCCTTATAATCATGATAAATGTTTATTATTCATGCTAGAATTGTATTTACCGGAAACATAATACATGTGTGAATATATAGACAAACAAAGTGTCACTAGTATGCCTCTACTTGACTAGCTCATTAATCAAAGATGGTTATGTTTCCTAACCATGAACAATGAGTTGTTATTTGATTAACGAGGTCACATCATTAGTAGAATGATCTGATTGACATGACCCATTCCATTAGCTTAGCACCCGATCGTTTAGTATGTTGCTATTGCTTTCTTCATAACTTATACATGTTCCTATGACTATGAGATTATGCAACTCCCGTTTACCGGAGGAACACTTTGGGTACTACCAAACGTCACAACGTAACTGGGTGATTATAAAGGAGTACTACAGGTGTCTCCAATGGTCGATGTTGGGTTGGCGTATTTCGAGATTAGGATTTGTCACTCCGATTGTCGGAGAGGTATCTCTGGGCCCTCTCGGTAATACACATCACATAAGCCTTGCAAGCATTACAACTAATATGTTAGTTGTGAGATGATGTATTACGGAACGAGTAAAGAGACTTGCCGGTAACGAGATTGAACTAGGTATTGGATACCGACGATCGAATCTCGGGCAAGTAACATACCGATGACAAAGGGAACAACGTATGTTGTTATGCGGTCTGACCGATAAAGATCTTCGTAGAATGTGTAGGAGCCAATATGGGCATCCAGGTCCCGCTATTGGTTATTGACCGGAGACGTGTCTCGGTCATGTCTACATTGTTCTCGAACCCGTAGGGTCCGCACGCTTAAGGTTACGATGACAGTTATATTATGAGTTTACATGTTTTGATGTACCGAAGGAGTTCGGAGTCCCGGATGAGATCGGGGACATGACGAGGAGTCTCAAAATGGTCGAGATGTAAAGATTCATATATTGGATGATATGGTTAGGCCAAGGGGTCAAGCCCATGAGACTTTAGGTCGGTGCAAAAGGAGTTTTACGGAGGCCAGGGGGCCAAACGCCGGAGACCCTGGCGTCTGGCCCTGGGCCAGACGCCGAGGCCCATGGCGTCTGGGCCAGACGCCAAGGATTGTGGCGTTTGGTCCTGGAGTCCGAGTGGGACTCTTGCCTTTCGGGCAAAACCGACTTTGAGGAGGCTTTTGCTCCAAGTTTCGACCCCGGGGCTCAACATATAAATAGAGGGGCAGGGCTAGCACCAAAGGGACAAGAAGTTGATCCACGTGATCTATTCCTTAGCCGTGTGCAGCGGCCCCAGCCACCATATTCCTCGATAATACTGTAGCGGAGTTTAGGCGAAGCCCTGCTGCTGTAGTTCATCAAGATCGTCACCACGCCGTCGTGCTGACGGAACTCTCCCTCGACACTCGGCTGGATCGGAGTTCGAGGGACGTCATCGAGCTGAACATGTGCTAGAACTCGGAGGTGCCGTAGTTTCGGTGCTTGATCGGTCGGGCCGTGAAGACGTACGACTACATCAACGGCGTTGTGCTAACGCTTCCGCTTACGGTCTACAAGGGTATGTAGACAACACTCTCCCCTCTCGTTGCTATACATCACTATGATCTTGCGTGTGCGTAGGAAATTTTTTTGAAATTACTACGAAACCCAACAGTGGCATCCGAGCCTAGGTTATTTATGTTGATGTTATATGCACGAGTAGAACACAAGTGAGTTGTGGACGATACAAGTCATACTGCCTACCAGCATGTCATACTTTGGTTCGGCGGTATTGTTGGACGAGACGACCCGGACCAACCTTACGCGTACGCTTACGCGAGACCGGTTCCCTCGACGTGCTTTGCACATAGATGGCTTGCGGGCGACTGTCTCTCCAACTTTAGTTGAACCGAGTATGGCTACGCCCGGTCCTTGAGAAGGTTAAAACGGAGTCTATTTGACAAACTATCGTTGTGGTTTTGATGCGTAGGTGAGATTGGTTCTTACTTAAGCCCGTAGCAGCCACGTAAAACATGCAACAACAAAGTAGAGGACGTCTAACTTGTTTTTGCAGGGCATGTTGTGATGTGATATGGTCAAAGCATGATGCTGAATTTTATTGTATGAGATGATCATGTTTTGTAACCAAGTTATCGGCAACTGGCAGGAGCCATATGGTTGTCGCTTTATTGTATGCAATGCAATCGCGATGTAATGCTTTACTTTATTACTAAATGGTAGTGATAGTCGTGGAAGCATAAGATTGGCGAGACGACAACGATGCTACGATGGAGATCAAGGTGTCGCGCCGGTAACGATGGTGATCATGACGGTGCTTCGGAGATGGAGATCACAAGCACAAGATGATGATGGCCATATCATATCACTTATATTGATTGCATGTGATGTTTATCTTTTTATGCATCTTATCTTGCTTTGATTGACGGTAGCATTATAAGATGATCTCTCACTAAATTATCAAGAAGTGTTCTCCCTGAGTATGCACCGTTGCGAAAGTTCTTCGTGCTGAGACACCACGTGATGATCGGGTGTGATAGGCTCTACGTTCAAATACAACGGGTGCAAAACAATTGCGCACGCAGAATACTCAGGTTATACTTGACGAGCCTAGCATATACAGATATGGCCTCGGAACACGGAGACCGAAAGGTCGAGCGTGAATCATATAGTAGATATGATCAACATAGTGATGTTTACCATTGAAACTACTCCATCTCACGTGATGATCGGTCATGGTTTAGTTGATTTGGATCACGTAATCACTTAGAGGATTAGAGGGATGTCTATCTAAGTGGGAGTTCTTAAATAATATGATTAATTGAACTTTAATTTATCATGAACTTAGTCCTGGTAGTATTTTGCAAATTATAGATCAATAGCTCGCGTTGTTGCTTCCCTGTGTTTATTTTGATATGTTCCTAGAGAAAATTGTGTTGAAAGATGTTAGTAGCAATGATGCGGATTGGATCCGTGATCTGAGGATTATCTTCATTGCTGCACAGAAGAATTATGTCCTTGATGCACCGCTAGGTGACGGACCTATTGCAGGAGCAGATGCAGACGTTATGAACGTTTGGCTAGCTCAATATGATGACTACTTGATAGTTTAGTGCACCATGCTTAATGGCTTAGAATCGGGACTTCAACGACGTTTTGAACGTCATGGAGCATATGAGATGTTCCAGGAGTTGAAGTTAATATTTCAAGCAAATACCCGAGTTGAGAGATATGTAGTCTCCAACAAGTTCTATAGCTAAAAGATGGAGGAGAATTGCTCAACTAGTGAGCATGTGCCCAGATTGTCTGAGTACAACAATCGCTTGAATCAAGTGGGAGTTAATCTTCCAGATAAGATAGTGATTGACAGAATTCTCTAGTCACCATCACCAAGTTAGTAGAACTTCGTGATGAACTATGATATGCAAGGGATAACGGAAACAATTCCCAAGCTCTTCGTAATGCGGAAATTGACGAAGGTAGAAATTGAGAAAAACATCAAGTGTTGATGGTAGACAAGACCACTAGTTTCAAGAAAAGGGCAGAGGGAAGAAGGGGAACTTCAAATAGAATGGCAAGCAAGTTGCTGCTCAAGTGAAGAAGCCCAAGTCTGGTCCTAAGCCTGAGACTAAGTGTTTCTACTGCAAAGGGACTGGTCACTGGAAGCGGAACTACCCCAAGTGATTGGCAGATAAGAAGGATGGCAAAGTGAACATAAGTATATTTTATATACATGTTATTGATGTGTACTTTACTAGTGTTTATGGCAACCCCTCAGTATTTGATACTAGTTCAGTTGCTAAGATTAGTAACTCGAAACGGGAGTTGCAGAATAAACAGAGACTAGTTAAGGGTGAAGTGACGATGTGTGTTGGAAGTGGTTCCAAGATTGATATGATCATCATCGCACACTCCCTATACTTTCGGGATTAGTGTTGAACCTGAATAAGTGTTATTTGGTGTTTGCGTTGAGCATGAATATGATTTGATCATGTTTATTGTAATACGGTTATTCATTTAAGTAAGAGAATAAATTGTTGTTCTGTTTACATGAATAAAACCTTATATGGTTACACACCCAATGAAAATAGTTCGTTGGATCTCGATCGTAGTGATACACATAATCATAATATTGAAACCAAAAGATGCAAAGTTAATAATGATAGTGCAACTTATTTGTAGCACTGCCGTTTAGGTCATATTGGTGTAAAGCGCATGAAGAAACTCCATGCTGATGGGATTTTGGAATCACTTGATGCTTGCGAACCATGCCTTTTGGGCAAGATGACTAAAACGCCGTTCTCCGGAACAATGAAGCAAGCAACAGATTTGTTGGAGATCATACATACTGATGTATGTGGTCCGATGAATATTAAAGCTTGCAGCAGGTATCATTATTTTCTGACCTTCACAGATGATTTGAGAAGATATGGGGATATCTACTTGATGAAACATAAGTTTGAAACATTTGAACAGTTCAAAGAATTTCAGAGTGAAGTGGAAAATCATCGTGACAAGAAAATAAAGTTTCTACGATCTGATCGCGGAGACAAATATTTGAGTTACGAGTTTGGTCTTCAATTAAAACAATGTGGAATAGTTTCACAAACTCATGCCACATGGAACACCACAGCATAATGGTGTGTCCGAACGTCATAACCGTACTTTATTAGATATATAGTGCAATCTATGATGTCTCTTACGGATCTACCACTATCATTTTGGGGTTATGCATTAAAGACAGCTACATTCACATTAAATAGGGCACCATCTAAATCCGTTGAGGCGACACCATATGAACTATGGTTTGGCAAGAAACCCAAGTTGTCGTTTCTTAAAGTTTGGGGCTGCGATGCTTATGTGGAAAAGTTTCATCCTGATAAGCTCGAACCCAAATCGGAGAAGTGCGTCTTCATAGAATACCCAAAGGAAATTGTTGGGTACACCTTCTATCACAGATCCGGAGGCAAGATATTCGTTGCTAAAAATGGATCCTTTCTGGAGAAGGAGTTTCTCTCGAAAGAAGTGAGTGGGAGGAAAGTAGAACTTGATGAGGTAACTGTACCTGCTCCCTTATTGGAAAGTAGTTCATCACAGAAATCAGTTCATGTGACAAATACACCAATTAGTGAGGAAGCTAATGATATTGATCATAAAACTTCAGATCAAGTTACTACAGAACCTCGTAGGTCTTCCAGAGTAAGATCTGCACCAGAGTGGTGTAGTAATCATGTTCTGGAAGTCATGTTACTAGACCATGATGAACCTACGAACTATGAGGAAGCGATGATGAGCCCAGATTCCGCGAGATGGCTTGAGGCCATAAAATCTGAGATATGATCCATGTATGACAATAAAGTATGGACTTTGATTGACTTGCTCGATGATCAGCAAAGCCATGTTAAATAAATGGATCTTCAAGAGGAAGACGGACACTGATAGTAGTGTTACTATCTACCAAGCTCGACTTGTTGCAAAAGTTTTTCAACAAGTTCAAGGTGTTGAATACGATGAGGTTTTCTCACTCGTATCGATGCTTAAGTCTATCTAAATCATGTTAGCAATTGCCACATTTTATGAAATCTGGCAAATGGATGTCAAAACTGCATTCCTTAATGGATTTATTAAAGAAGAGTTGTATATGATGCAACCAGAAGGTTTTGTCAATCCTAAAGGTGCTAACAAAATGTGCAAGCTCCAGCGATCCATCTATGGACTGGTGCAAGCATCTCGGAGTTGGAATATACGCTTTGATAAGTTGATCAAAGCATATAGTTTTATATGGACTTACGATGAAGCCTGTATTTACAATAAAGTGAGTGGGAGCACTACAGCCTTTCTGATTAGTATATGTGAGTGACATATTGTTGATCAGAAATGATGTAGAATTTTTCTGCAAAGCATAAAGGAGTGTTTTAAAGGAGTTCTTTAAAAAGAAAAGACCTCAGTAAAAAGCTACTTATATATTGAGCATCAAGATCTATTGAGATAGATCAAGACGCTTGATAAAGATTTTCAATGAGTACATACCTTGGCAAGATTTTGAAATAGTTCAAAATGGAACAGTTAAAGAAAGAGTTCTTGCCTGTGTTGCAAAGGTATGAAATTGAGTAAGACTCAAATCCCGACCACAGCAGAAAATAGAAAGAGAATGAAAAGTCATTCCCTATGCCTCAGTCATAGGTTCTATAAAGTATGCTATGCTTTGTACCAGACCTATTGTATACCTTGCTCTGTATTTGGCAAGGGAGTACAATAGTGATCTAGGAGTAGATCACTGGACATTGGTCAAGAATATCCTTAGTAAGGACTAAGGAGATGTTTCTCGATTATGGAGGTGATAAAAGAGTTTGTTGTAAAAGTTACATCAGTGCAAATTTTTACACTGATCCAGATGACTCTAAGTCTCAATCTGGATACATATTGAAAGTGGGAGCGATTAGCTAGAGTAGCTCCGTACAGAGCATTGTAGACATAGAATATTTGCAAAATACATACGGCTCTGAATGTAACAAACCCGTTGACTAAGCTTCTCTCACGAGCAAAACATGATCACACCTTAGTACTCTTTGGATGTTAATCACATAGAGATGTGAACTAGATTATTGACTCTAGTAAACCCTTTGGGTGTTGGTCACATGATGATGTGAACTATGGGTGTTAATCATATACAGATATGAATATTGGTGTTAAATCACATGACGATGTGAACTAGATTATTGACTCTAGTGCAAGTGGGAGACTGAAGGAAATATGCCCTAGAGGCAATAATAAAGTTATTATTTATTTCCTTATAATCATGATAAATGTTTATTATTCATGCTAGAATTGTATTTACCGGAAACATAATACATGTGTGAATATATAGACAAACAAAGTGTCACTAGTATGCCTCTACTTGACTAGCTCGTTAATCAAAGATGGTTATGTTTCCTAACCATGAACAATGAGTTGTTATTTGATTAACGAGGTCACATCATTAGTAGAATGATCTGATTGACATGACCCATTCCATTAGCTTAGCACCCGATCGTTTAGTATGTTGCTATTGCTTTCTTCATAACTTATACATGTTCCTATGACTATGAAATTATGCAACTCCCGTTTACCGGAGGAACACTTTGGGTACTACCAAACGTCACAACGTAACTGGGTGATTATAAAGGAGTACTACAGGTGTCTCCAATGGTCGATGTTGGGTTGGCGTATTTCGAGATTAGGATTTGTCACTCCGATTGTCGGAGAGGTATCTCTGGGCCCTCTCGGTAATACACATCACATAAGCCTTGCAAGCATTACAACTAATATGTTAGTTGTGAGATGATGTATTACGAAACGAGTAAAGAGACTTGCCGGTAACGAGATTGAACTAGGTATTGGATACCGACGATCGAATCTCGGGCAAGTAACATACCGATGACAAAGGGAACAACGTATGTTGTTATGCGGTCTGACCGATAAAGATCTTCGTAGAATGTGTAGGAGCCAATATGGGCATCCAGGTCCCGCTATTGGTTATTGACCGGAGACGTGTCTCGGTCATGTCTACATTGTTCTCGAACCCGTAGGGTCCGCACGCTTAAGGTTACGATGACAGTTATATTATGAGTTTACATGTTTTGATGTACCGAAGGAGTTCGGAGTCCCGGATGAGATCGGGGACATGACGAGGAGTCTCGAAATGGTCGAGACGTAAAGATTCATATATTGGATGATATGGTTAGGCCAAGGGGTCAAGCCCATGAGACTTTAGGTTGGTGCAAAAGGAGTTTTACGGAGGCCAGGGGGCCAAACGCCGGAGACCCTGGCGTCTGGCCCTGGGCCAGACGCCGAGGCCCATGGCGTCTGGGCCAGACGCCAAGGATTGTGGCGTTTGGTCCTGGAGTCCGAGTGGGACTCTTGCCTTTCGGGCAAAACCGACTTTGAGGAGGCTTTTGCTCCAAGTTTCGACCCCGGGGCTCAACATATAAATAGAGGGGCAGGGCTAGCACCAAAGGGACAAGAAGTTGATCCACGTGATCTATTCCTTAGCCGTGTGCAGCGGCCCCAGCCACCATATTCCTCGATAATACTGTAGCGGAGTTTAGGCGAAGCCCTGCTGCTGTTGTTCATCAAGATCGTCACCACGCCGTCGTGCTGACGGAACTCTCCCTCGACACTCGGCTGGATCGGAGTTCGAGGGACGTCATCGAGCTGAACGTGTGCTAGAACTCGGAGGTGCCGTAGTTTCGGTGCTTGATCGGTCGGGCCGTGAAGACGTACGACTACATCAACCGCGTTGTGCTAACGCTTCCGCTTACGGTCTACAAGGGTATGTAGACAACACTCTCCCCTCTCGTTGCTATACATCACTATGATCTTGCATGTGCGTAGGAATTTTTTTTGAAATTACTACGAAACCCAACATGGTTTTGTTCTTCAAACAGTTAGCCTAGAAGAAGATACACTTGTAAGGCACATACATAAATAAAAGTTCAATATGTGGTCTGATCAAATACATATAGCCTACCTGATACTTTGGATCTGACCAGTGTTTAACGAGGGCTGTCCAGTCTTCATGTGTAATATATTCCACTGGAGATGTTTGGGCGATTTCATTGTTAGCCTTGCCTTCAAAGTGAGATTTTCTAAGGTGGTACCGATACTGTCGCAGAGCAGACTGAAAAACATGAGTGCATGCTTGTTTAGTTGCATCATCAACTTGAACCTCATTTGTTGAAAAAAGAATGTGAGTATTATTAGGAGGAAGCTAGAAAGTATGGGACAGAGAAAGACAATATTACTAATTGCGATGAATAACATTACTTACAGATAAATGGTCAAGGAAGGTGTTAAATTGGGTATTGTCTTTCTCATTCCTGTACTAGATCCACGTTGGGAGGATACGCGCATGACACCTAACGGCAACGGCTGCCTCTGATACTAACTTGGCTGACTCTGTAGCATCACGTGGCCTTTTTAAACCTGCCTCAAAATGGATCTCTATTCTTCCTCCTTTAGATTTTCTTAATCTGTCAGCATTATCCCTGATGTCTGTTTCCGCTTGCGCCATGGTACTAGTTCAACAACGAATATGGAAAGTGTTAGTGTACATCAAACTGTGAGAGTACATATAAAGGAGCATGCAACTGCAACTTGACTCGGTCAGGTACCGTCTTGGTGTTGATGCTCATGAGGTTCATCTGATCTTGCCAAGTCCTGTTGTATCAACAGTGCTTCGGAAGTAGTGTTAGGTGTGAAGGCAGCTTGGGAACTGGCCAGTTCCGGAGCAAACGAACGAGTAACTGGTTGAGATGCTGGTACAGTTGAAGCGGATGCTGCAGCTGGTGGAGCAGGTGATACTGTGTTTGTAGATTTAGCCGGTGGACTTGGACCTTCTACTGCACTATAAGTACTAGCAGAATCTCGACGGCAGAGCCTTTTCCGTTTCACCCGACGAGTAACAGCACTCCCTACTATATTATTTTCCTTGCTCTTTTTTGACTTTGCCATGTCAAGCTGTACCCACAACACAAAAGAATAAAATCACTCTTCAGAACTCATTGATGCATGATATAGACAAGCAATACTTTGATGCAAGACAACCGTATGAGGATGGAATATGTAAGAAAAATAGGACGACATGACATATTCACAGCTACGATGTGCAAACTAAGCAGAAGGATTTTCAAGAAAATAGAAGTAATGCAAGCTAGACACCATATGAAAGATGCAACCAATATTACTCTACCAAGTTAAAAGTGTCTTGTCATAAGTGGCAATTCGAAAAATTAGAAGCAGTACAATGTAGAAATCAATGCAAGATGCAACCACTATCAAACTGCCATGTTAAAAGCGTCCAATCATGAGTTACTGATGCGGGATACACAACAGCAGTACTTTGATGTAAGAACATGGTATGATAGATAGATGCAGTGTATTCTAGACACAGAAAGCCATGTCATATGCACATGTATAACGTATAAACTCGGCAGGTGCAATTTAATCAAAATAGAAGAAATACAGGCTAGACAACATGTGCAACATGAAACCAATTATCACACTATCAACTTAGAGCAAGCACCTGCGATGGTGGAGTGCGGGAGATGAACTCATCATGTAGACTTGGGACTTCAACTTCATTAGTAGTAGTAGTGGCAAATCTAGAGAGTCTTTGTTTGCATCGGTGCGGAGTACCACCAACATCCCCTAACTTACTCTTTTCCTTCCTACTTTCTGATATTGCTTTATGAAGTCAAAACCACAAGAATATGAATAAAATTAGCTCTGCATAACTGGTTGATGCATGATACAGACGAACACTACTTTGATGTAAGGCAAGCGCAGGAGGATGGAATATATACAAAAAAGACAGCGTTTCATATTCACACGTATGATAGGAGGATGGAATATGTATGAAAAAACAGTAAGCGGAAGGCATTTCAACAAAATTAGAAGAAATGAAAGCTAGGCACCATATGAACATGCAACCAATATCACTCTATCAGGTAAAAAGTGTCTCGTCGTAAGTGCTATTTCAAGAAATTAGAAGCAGTACAAGCTAGAAGACAATGCAAGATGCAACCTACATCACAGTCCCAAGTTAAATGTGTCTTATGGGTAAGTGATCGTTGCAGGTATAAGTTGTAAGCTATGCAGATGCAATTCAACATAATCAGAAGCAATACAAACTAGACATCATACGGAAAACGCAACCACGTATAACAGTTCCAAGTAAGAGCAAGCACCTGTGATGGTGGAGTAGGGAAGATGTGCTCATCGTGTACACGTATGTTCTAGAAACAAGAACACGTGTCATATTCACATGCATTATGTGTAAAGTAAGTAGATGCAGTTCAAGTTAGAAGCAATACAAGCTAGACATCATACACAACATGCAACCACATATAATAGTGGCAAGTTAGAGCAAGCACCTGTGATGGTGGAGTAGGGGAGATGTGCTCATCATCTACACAGCTACGTTGACTGTCTAGCCTTGTGTTGTCTTGCGAATCTTGTTGGGAGGATGGCAGAGTAGAATCTGTAGAGACCCCCTGTTTGAGTTGCTCCGAAGGACCACCATCATCCACTGCTGGACTAATTTCCTTCAGCTGTAATGATTTTGCATTGTGAAGTCAAACCGATAAGAAAAAGGAACAAAATTCGCTCTTCAGAACTCATTCATGCATGATACTGACGAACACTACTCGGATGAAAGGCAAACACATGATGCAAGGATGGAATATGTATGAAAAACATGATGGTGTGACATATTCACACCTATGATGTGGTAACTAAGCAGAAGGCATTTCAACAAATTAGAAGCACTGCAAGCTAGACACCATATGAAAGATGCAACCAATATCACTCTGCCAAGTTCAAACTGTATGGCGTTTCAACAAATTAGAAGCAGTATATGCTAGAAATCATATGCAAGACACAACCAATATCACAGTGGCGACTTAAAGGTGCCTTATCATAAGTGACTGATGCGGGATATGCAAGAATAGTAGTCTGATGTAGAAACAGGAACACATGTCATATTCACAGGCATTATGTGTAAAGTAAGCAGATGCAATTCAACAAAGTTAGAAGCAATACAAGCTAGACATCATACGCAACATGGAACCACATATAATAGTGCCAAGTTAGAGCAAGCACCTGTGATGGTGGAGTAGGGGAGATGTGCTCATCATCTACACAGCTACGTTGACTGTCTAGCCTTGCGTTGTCTTGCGAATCTTGTTGGGAGGATGGCGGAGTAGAATCTGTAGAGAACCTCCATTTCAGTTGCTCGGAAGGACCACCATCATCCAATGCCTTGCCAATTTCCTTCAGCTTTATTGATTTTGCATTGTGAGGTCATACCGACAAGAAAAAGGAATATCATTCGCTCTTCAGAACTCATTCATGCATGATACTGACGAACACTACTCTGATGAAAGGCAAAGTCATGATACGAGGATGGAATATGTACGAAAAAATGGACGGCTTGACATATTCACACCTATGATGTGGTAACTAAGCAGAAGGCACTTCAACAAATTAGAAACACTGCAAGACACCATATGGAAGGTGCAATCAATATCACTCTGCCAAGTTAAAACTGTCTCGTCATAGGTGGCGTTCATCAAACTAGAAGCAATACATGCTAGAAATCATATTCAAGACGCAAACCAATATCACACTGCCAACTTAAAGGTGTCCCATCATAAGTGACTGATGCAGGATACACAAGAAGAGTAGTTTCATGTAAGAACATGGTGTGATAGACAGATATAGTATGTACCAAAAACAGGAAAGCGTGTCATATTCACATGTATCATGTGTAAGCTAAGCAGATGCAGTTTACACTAATTAGGAGCAATACGAGCTAGACACCATATGCAACATGCAACCAGATATCACACTGCCAAGTTAGAGCAAGCACCTTGGATGGTGGAGTAGGGGAGCGGAGACTTGGACCATGTAATGCACTATCAGTACAAGGAGAATCGGTACAGATGCTCCGTTTATGTTGCTGCAGAGGACCACCATCATCGCCTTCCTTACTCTTTTCCTTCCTCTTTCTTGATTTTGCCTTGTCAAGTCAAACCCACAAGAAAAAGGAATAAAATTTGCTCTTCAGAACTTATTGATGCATGATACTGACGAACACTACTTTCATGTAAGGCAGCCGCATGATAGGAGGATGGAATATGTATGAAAAACAGGACGGCGTGACATATTGACATGTATGATGTATAAAGTGTAAACTAAGCACAAGGTGCTTGAACTTGTTAGAATCGATGCAAGCTAGAAACCATATGAAAGATGAAACCAATATCACTCTGCCAAATTAAAAGGGTGCCCTAAAAATGTATTTGACCAAATTAGAAGCAATACATGGCAACAGGCTAGAAATAATATGCAATATGCAACGAATAAAGGTGACTCATCGTAAGTAATTGATGCAGGATACAGAAGAGAGGTAGTTTCATGTAAGAACAAGGTTAACACATAGATGTAGTGTGTTCCAAAAATAGGAAGGCATGTCATATTCACAGGTATAGTGTGTAAACTAAGCAGATGCAATTTACCCTAATTAGAAGCATTACAAGCTAGACACTATATGCAACATGCAACCACATATCACACTGCGAAGTTGGAGCAAGCACCTATGATGGTGGTGTAGGGGAAGTGCTTTCTTCAGGTACAGAGCAACGTTCAATATCTTCATTTAGGCTTGCTGTTTCTTGAGAATCATGTGGAGAGGAAATTGCATTTTATAAGTATTGCGTCTCATATTAACCCATGCGCGTGACTGTCTCATCATAAGCGATAGACACAGGATACACAAGAACAGTAGTTTGCTGTAAGAACATGGTGTGATAGGCAGATGTAGTATGTACCAAAAACAGGAAGGCGTGTCATATTCACATGTATAATGTGTAAGCTAAGGAGATGCAATTTAACAAATTAGGAGCATTGATGAGGGATACACAAGAGAAGTAGTTTGATGTAAGAACATGGTTAATAGAAAGACGTAGTATGTACCAAAAACAGGAAGGCATGTCATATTCACAGGTATAATGTGTTAACTAAGCAGATGCAATTTACCCTAATTAGAAGCATTACAAGGTAGACACCATATGCAACATGCAACCACATATCACACTGCCAAGTAAGAGCAAGCACCTGCGATGGTGGTGTGGGGGAATTGCGGTGATCAACTAGAGAGCTACGTTGACTATCTTCATTTAGCCTTGCTGTTTCTTGAGAATCATGTGGGGAGGATGACACTGCACTCTTTAAACGAGTAGGGCGTCTCACAGTAACCCACCCGGGTGACTGTCTCATCATAAGTGATTGACGAGGGATACAAAAGAGCATTAGTTTGATGTACGAACATGGTTAATAGACATATGTAGTATGTATCAAAAACAGGAAGGCATGTCATTATCAAAGGTATAATGTGTAAAGTAAGCAGATGCAATTTAACCAAATTGGAAGCAATACAAGCTAGACACCATATGCAACATGCAACCACATTTGACAGCGCGAAGTTAAAGCAAGCACCTGGGATGGTTGTGTGTGGCAATTGAGATCATCAACTGCAGAGCTACTTTTACTGTCTCCAACTGCTGACACTGCACCCATTAGAGCGTTGAAACGCTTACTGCTTATCTTCGAATTACACTGGAGCGACTTCTGTCTTTTCTTTTCTGCATTCATCAACACTGCGTCAGAGTCTGAAATACCCATGCATAAAAAACAATAGTGTGAGTATGGGTGAAGTGTGTGCACAATTAGTACAGTGTAAAGGTAGCAGATAGCAGGTCGGTGAGAAATAAATGACGGGAGACATATGATAGCTCTACAACATGCATGGCACACTCAATTACTACAGGATTCTATGAAAATAACAGTCGACTGAAAGCAAATAGGTCAGTCCATTTTTTCTGCACCGTCCGATGTACAAAGAACGGGGAGATCGCCTTCATCTACCTCCAGCCAGTCAGTGTTGACGATCTTCCTTGAAACGCCAGTGACCATCGGCCCAATATTCCACCCCTGCCTGCGCCCTCCCCTCGACCTCACCGCACCGCCATGCCTGGCACCGCCCCCCGGCCATCCATTCAAGCCCCGCCGACCTCCATATCAGGCGCAAGCAGCTCCTGCGCCCCACACCCCTATGATAGACACCGATGCGCCGCTTCCCCGGGGAATAGGCGGACTAGGTGCTCCGCGCGCCTAAGCGGGTGCTGCTTCTTTTAATTGCGGTTCGACTGACCCTGAATTGAAATCCAGGCGGGCTACTGACCTCTATCAAAGGTGAAATAGTAAAAGGGAGGAAACCTTGTGCATTTAGTATCACGAAGAAGATGCAGTAAGAAGCGCTCAACTAGTTTCTTTCGTGGGATGAATACGGTGTGAGCGGAGACGTAAGATTTGCACGAATAAGGGAAGAGGAGTACCTCTTTCTGCTGGCAGTGTTGTGTCCTCCTTCTGTTTTTCCGACGATCTTGTTGTTCGCCGGAAACCAGAAGTTGTGGAGGACGGTGCAGCCTTGGACGAACCCATGGCCAAGTTGTTGAGTGTGGTGCGGTGGCCGTCTGTCGGCGGCGGGGAAGCAGATCCGAGGCGGCGAACGACGGCGTAGCGGGAACAGCTCCGGTGCGGTGGACGGTTGCGACAGTGGAGCCGCAGCAGTGAGGCGCAGGACGGCGTGGTCGGAGTGGTTCTGGTACGGCGCACGTCGGCGTCGGCGTCGTGGAGGCAGCTCTGCCTCGGCTTCAGCTGCTAAGTCCTTGAGGGCGTTGCGGTTGCGGTTGCGTTGGACGACGACGTCGGGGTACCGGCTCCGGCGTGATGGAGGAGGGCGGCGGTGGATTGGCCGCTATGGGGTGGAGGACGGAGGAGGTTGGGGTTTCGCGGCTGGTGGAGAGGGCGTTTTCGCGCCCATGGAGTATGAATGGGGAAACGGAGGGAGGCGGGGAACTAAGGGGGAACAATGTTTCGGTTTGAGACGCGCTTGTTTGAAATTTGGGGAAAGTTACAAACTTTGCCCCCATCTAAAATTTCGGACATATTGCGGGTTGGGGGTAGGACAGTCATGTCAGGTGTCCCAAATGTGGGCGGGATAGATTTCGGCCGAGCGCATGGGTGTTTAGGCGCCCACGGCGTATGAATGCTTCTCGGAGGCGGTTGAGACTGGCGTCTTGGTGAAGTTACAAACCTACCCCGGTTTAGACCTTTGGACATCGGGCCGATAGGCTACACGGGCCAGAGTCAGGACAGTAATTTCCTACCACCAAAACATTAGTCTCGCGCGGTTTCGGGTGACCAGAGGCCTATTTGGCGCTTCGTTCAATATTTGGGAGCAGAAGCATTAACGTTTTCGGTTCTCTTGAATTGAACTTTCAGGATTTGTCAAACTTCACAAATCTTTACTCTTGAAAATCCTAAAGCTACGATTATTTTGGAATGGAGGGGGTACATTTTAATATACATTGTACACGAGTATATATTAAAAAATATGCAACTTACCTCAGTTCATGCATGGTTCCAGGTATAATCTCCTTGGTTGCAAAAAAAAGTTAGATATGCGTATGAATATATATACCATGTTCAAACTCACAACAAAGATTGATGCCCCCTTTTACATCTGATTTACAAATGCCATTATCTCGGGTTCAAATAGATGAATGCACTTCCTATGAATTCGAATCTTCGAAACCCCCTTTATGTTGAATTCGACATGTATTTTATTTCGTAGCTAGCAATTTGGAATGTATCCATGCAAGTGACAAATGTATAAAGTGCTTCACACTAACAACATGGAGTGCACTAATTAATGTTTATATATGAATTGCAAAAGCATCCATTGCCTGTATTTCAAACCGCTCTCACTCTATGGATCGATAATATGAAATAAACACATGCACATGCTAGAATTCAATAGAGTATGGGTGTCTGATAGACCGATTTTCGTCCATACGCAATTTTGCAAAATTCATGATCTCATCCAAAAATAATAATGCCATTTATATTTTAATTTAATGCGTAGAACCGCCTTTTACACGTAGATATCTCTCTATCTAACGCATAAGTGCACACACTTTATATGCATCGGCATTTCTCTTTCACACATGCTCACAATCTCTCTCAGGGTGTCGGGGTGTCTCACGCACATGCTCTCTCTGTTTCTCTATCTCTCTTTCTGACTACTATGTACCACTCTTTTCACTAATCTCAGTTGGAAAACACTATTTCTCTCACATGCATATATACACATGCACGGTCTCTACTAGCCCTCTATACGCACATATATGTGCCTACGTGTCTCCCGCACGCACATTATCTTTAGGCCTCTCTCGCACACATTGCCCCCCCCCCGACACACCTCTCTAATAGTAGTTGGCAGATATGATTTCATCATATCATTCGGTAGGATATCCCTGGCTGTTAGGCTGGATGGTAATACGAGGCAAAGTTTTACCCTAGTTCGGATCGGACCCTTGCAGTTGAAGAAAGAGCCTACTCCTGGTACTGTATATTAGTGTTAGGGGTGTGTACAAAGTACACGTGAATACCAGGCATTGTGCGTGTGTGTATACTATCGACGAACTAGCCCCCAAGCTTGTATAACATACTAAGGGCCTAGGGTTACAAATCATATATAGTCGGCTTATCACCAGTGGGGATAGAGTCCTCCGCGACTCTGGTAGCTTCGTGTTGTACGCCGAGTCCTCCACATGGGTCTCCGTATAACACGTCTCGGTCCAACCTATATGTGGCGCAGGATGGAACCGACCCATGAGTCTTCATGTTGACCCACCACAACTAGAAATGATGTGCCCACCACACCACACACGCAATCGGCCACTAAGAAAATAAGCATATACAATAGTACAACGGTATCTAGCTCACGATACGTCTCCATATTTTGTTGATGACACTGACGGACTTTGCATTTGATGCGTGCTCCGTATTTTGTTGACGACACTTACGGTCATTGTATTTGAAGCGAAAGCACGATATGGTCACTGGACTTCAGAATAAGCTCATCACGGTCACCACATACATTTTGTCGTGCTAACCAACATGTGGTTGGATGGTTAGAGGACAGTGGTTTCTCGAGCCCACCAAGGTTAAAGTCCCGGTGCTCGCATTTATCTTGTGTTAATTTCAGTATTTTCCGGCGATGTACGTTCAGTGGGAGGAGACGTTCCACTCGACTACGAGGCACCTATGGTGACTTCGTAAAATCTCAAGATCATATATGCTGGCCCACTCTCTCGAAGGTGCGGCGGCGGACCGGCGGTGGGGAGTGGTTTCGGGGAGGGCGGGCCGGCCGCGGGCGGCGGGGGCGGGCGGTTCGGCCGGTGGTGGCTGGCGGCTCGGGGGGGGGGGGTGGAGTTTGATGATAAACTGGAGGCCCTTGATTTCGTATCCAACGGCTGGAAAATCTAATGACCAGAGATGAAAAAGTCAGTCGACTGACGTGTAGCCTCACCCCGCACGTACACATGCACGCACGCAAGACACGCACGCATGTAGGCGTGCAACACTGACACGTACACATAACGTACACACGCACGCATGCTGGCGTGCAACACTGACACGTACACATGCACTCACGAACACACGCACGTACGCACCCATGCATGCAACACTGAAACGCACCCTTGCACGTACGCACCCATGCATGCAACACTGAAACGCACCCTTGCACGCACGCAACACTCGCACGCCTGCATGCACACAGCACACGACGCAAGACACACGCTTAACTACATGAAAAAGATGACGTCACACTCAATGAACAATCATCGGTTTATGAAATGCCCGCTTCTGACCGCCCTGGCCCACCAAAGGTTCCTCTGCTGTGCGCTGCCTGCGTTGGGTCACTGACATGCAGGCCATGCACCCAAAGAGCCCACACGTCAGTGGAAGAACGGCGCGGTGTCCTAGGTCAGAGTCGAGGGCGCCACTCGCG
Organism: Triticum aestivum; assembly: GCF_018294505.1. Lineage (NCBI taxonomy): Eukaryota > Viridiplantae > Streptophyta > Magnoliopsida > Poales > Poaceae > Triticum > Triticum aestivum. The sequence continues at coordinate 28,683,732 of NC_057801.1, forward strand.
GCACGCCCGGCTGAACACGCCTCCGTGCCGCATTCAAACGCCTCCATGAAACCCGCCCGTGTGGAAGCCGAGAAACCCACTCTGGACACACGTCCGTTCATGACCGGGCCGGCGTTAAACGCAACACCGGCCGAGCTCCCCCCGTCCGCCGTCTATTTAATCTCCTATTTAAACGAGGCCAAACGCCGGCCAAGAATCGCACACCTCCGCCGCTCCCCTATCTCCTCCACCATTTTGTCCACTCTTACAATGGCTTACGAAGAGTAGTTATTCCGCATCCAAGCCGGCTGGGTAGCCCGCCGGATACGAGCTATGCAGCTCGCTGATCCACCTCCCTCCCCTCGCCCGACGGAGCCAGTTGCCGCCCCAAGCCGGCGCGCGGTTCAGCAACTCGCCGCTCCAGGCCAGCTCGACGAGGAGCAGCGCACGGGCGTCGTTGCTGCCGTCCATGCCGCCGCCTCGTACCGCGTCTCCCATTTCTGTGGCCGAGACTCCCATGCCGGCGGCCGCGCCATGCAAGCAGCGACAGAAGCCGGGTGCGCGGAGAGCGACGAGTCGGTGGCCAGCGCCTCCGCGTCCGCCGCCATCATCGAGGAGAAGTAGAACACGGGAGGCCGCCGCCGCTTGGGTCCCATGAAGGCCACCGCGGAGGCGACGCCGGCGTACACAGCAGGTGTCTTGCCGGATCCTTTTGTTGCGAGGACCTTCGTCGACCCCGCATGGGCTCCACGGAAGAGGTCAATGTTAGGATGAACTCGAGCCGGTGCCGGCCATGGCGAAGTAGTGGCCGGTGATGAACTCGAACCGGTGCCGGCCACCATCATCTTCGGCACCAGCCAATGATATCAGTTGGGCAGTGGGGAAGCGAGCCGTCCTTTGCGCTGAAGCATATACCTCCGGGGCTCCCGGCAGTCCGGTGATCGTGCTGCCGGACATGAGGAACACAAATCGATCGGCGGGCGACCATTTAGGCCATGTATTATATACCTGTGCTGTCCAGAACTAGCACCGCGTAGTTCATTTGAATGTAATGAAATCCGTCATGTTTGTGTGAAAATCCGGTATTTTATATGATTTCCGTCGTTGTTTATATGAAATACTCCGGTGGTTGCGTGAATGAGTATCAGTTTGTCTACGTGTTTGCGTGAATTTCGTCCGGTTGGTTGAGTTGCTGTCATAATGTGTGCGGCTACGGTTGGATGGCGTAATTTGCGGGTCGCCGGTCGGTCTGCGGGCGGCTCGGGCGGCGTTGTGGGACAAAAAACACAGCTCGTGCGAGCTCGTCTCCAACGTGCGCGCTGGAGGATGCATGACAGCATGAGCACCCGAGCCGTTCCTCGTTCATCGGTGGCAAAGGCACCGGTGGACAAAAGGGTCGCCAATATTTTGGCTACCCCGGGCAAGATCCAAACAGCCCCTCCCAACAGATTCAAATCCCTCGTTCGCCGTGGAATTTTGCCATGTGTTGTTTTCATGGACTAGCAAGATGCCCGTGCATTGCACGGAACATCAAGATGCATTTTTTTACAAACTCCCGCATGCATGCAAGGGATAATTAATGTCCTCCTTTGCTAGTACCACGAGGCAAACACCATTAATATTGCATCGATTAGTGTTAGTGGCCTTGTATATCTGCAAATTGTAATTTTGATAGTGGCCCCTTGTATATAAAAATGGAGGGAGAAATATGAGAGATAAGGTGAGGAGGAGTGGGGCGTGGTGCCGTGGTGGTGACTGGTGGTCGGACTGGGCGGAGGCATGGGGATGGACGGCGCATTATGTCTAGGTTTGTATCTCTCTCACACACACCCACGTAGGTGGGGGACGTGCACGAAGAGAAGAGGTGCACGCACGGCGCACGTACTCCCGTCTCTTTCCCAACCACACCCGCGCGGGTACACGGTGGAGCTCATTTCTGTACGAAAAAGGCAGCCCACGTGGTAATTTGGCACGTGTACTGGTTGTCCACTTGGTGGAGGGAGGATCGTCTACCACGGGTGAACAAACAAATTGCGACTTGACGCGTTATGTTAAATTAAAAAAAGAGGCAAACCATGTGGGGCCTACCTTAGAGGCAAGGCTCTATACACTGGAGTACTTTTGATGTGTCCCGTCAACTCGCAGAACGAGGAGAAACTTGCTTAGTACGCCGTCTCCCCCGCCCACGGGCGCGGTGGCTCGCAGGATGAGGTGAAGCTGGAGTACTACTGTACGCCTTTACGCCCGCTCCCTCGCCCACGCGCGCGGTGGCTCGCAGCACGAGGAGAAAATTTTACTACTCCCTCCGTTTACTCCTCGTCCCTACTACGTACTTTGGTTAGTACTCCCTCTATTTACTTATAAAAGGCCACTATAAAAAAATACATTTTGCATCTATACAAGGCCACAAATAGTAATCGAGACAAAAGTTACTACTCCCTCCTTTCCAGTTTATGGCTCAATTTCAAAATCTCTCCAACCAAGGTAGACGGTGAGTGGTCGAATTAATTTCGTAGTTTGCACAGTACGCTCGTTTTTCTCAAGAAGTTATGTTTACCGAGGCATTAATTAGAACGAATGCATGAATGACCACTAAATTTCCATGAACTTGTACATGCATTGGTTAGTTTCCTCTTGACACTGCTTGCGTCGGGTGATCTAACGCACCTCGAAATCCAACATGTAATGGTACTACTACTAGTATAGTACTAGAATTGAGACTTATCAAACGGAAAAACGAATGTTTTTTAGATGAGCCCTATAAACCCTAGTGGGTACGTACTCCGTAAAAACAGATTTTTCCAAAACTAAGTCGCTCCCTTTCATGAATTCTGTAGTATACTCCTCCGTCGACGCTCCCTTTCATGAATTCTGTACTTCCTGTCGCCGACATGTGGGACATATAGCAACCGGGTCGACGTGTCAAGCACCAAATAACAGTGCAGAACAGCAGGGGGGACGCACCCCACTCGTACCGGCCCAGTGTTAGTAATGAGCAATGAGACGTCAAATCACAATGCCGCACCTTCCCAGACGGACGAAGCAACCATTATTTCACACTTCGGTTCGACATCATCTCAAACCACGTACTAGTATTGCTTCTGCCTCAAGAGGGACACGCGCATCGCCTTGGTACATCATGACACGTGGACCGCATGACAGGCCATGCTCCCCCGCCGATCGCTGGGTAAAATCACCTCATTTTTACTATACTTCCTCCGGATCGGTTTACTACATGGCATGCACGTCGTTCTAGGTTGAGAATTTAACTGGCTATATATATATATATGTGATGAACAGTACGCTAGCCTTTTAAAAATTGTATACTTTTGTACAGTAGTACTCCACTATCGATGGATTGCGCCATGGAGCAAAAATTGAAATTTTAAAAAAGGTGGTACATATAGAGAATGCTCGTCGCCAAATTATGCATATAATACTATTAAAAAAGCTAGTACGTGCTTAATTGGGGTGCTAAATTCTATTAAAGAAATACTAGTACTAGTATGTACATACTGAAGAGTTAAAGTAACGAGAAGAAACATAACATAGTTCTGCTGGGGGCTCAGCACAACACACCCCTCAAATTAAACTAAGCACACCTAAAATTAAACTATGCAACTAATCCGGTAGACACTGCATTAGAAGTTTAGAACCGCCATGAGCAACGACACTGCCACCTTACTCGGAGTCCTCGTCCACGTCCTCGACTTCGTCCTTGTCCCTCTTCCTCTTGGCCGATACTTCTTTGCTTGAACCGCCAACTTGGCTGTTGCTCTTCATCCAACCCTTGTAGATATTGAAACAAAGGTAGCCATCCATTGCAGCATAGTGGATGTGGTCTATATCTAGTACATTCCGCTGCCATGCATGACGATGAAACGTGTAATGAGGTTTCTCCAGTTTGCGGTACGAAGGATGAACCATGGCTCCTGCCAGGGTCAGCATTGAGGGCTGACGAGAGGGCACCAGCCGATTCTTCTGGAGGTCGAAGGGGTTGCCTACAACGAGGCCTATCCGACGCAGGACTTCTTTGTCGTTCTTAAAGTCTACAGTAACGAATTTGACTGTTTTGTCCTCGAGGAAGTTCTTAAAATCCTGGCACTCAACGTCGGCATGGCATATGTGGTAGACCAAGCAAACGTTATGTACGCAAACCTGGATCACGGCGGGCTTCTTCCTCTCTTCGTCCTTTAGATCCTTCTCTCGTCCCACGACTGTGGTGTACTCAACATCTAGCCCAGCGACCCACTCATCATGTGAGTTTTCGAACATGCGTCTGAAGCGAGAAAGGCATCCTTTCACCGTCGCGGAAGTACGGGTGTAGATGACGTCGAACTCATCGCCGGTGATGGTTCTAACCTTGTACTCACCGCCGATCGGGGAGATTTGGGACGCCATGGATTTGGGAGGAGGGTTAGGATTAGTGGAACTGCCGTAATGTGAATGGACGGGACGACTAGGAGCGAACCGCCGTAGTATTAAAGGACGTGCGGGAAAGAGTAGGAGCGAACTGCCAGCGTGCGAACGGCAGGGTAGTGGCTTTCCATTCTCCCATGATACGGGCTTCCGAGAGCCCTTGGATCTGAGATCGAACGGTTGCATGGCGTGATTCTAGACCTATGGGTGAATATCCTATCCTGGAGGGTTATTCTTAAAATTTTCAGCAACTTAGCATGCGACCGTTTGATCTCAGATCCAAGGGCTGCCAGCAGCCCGTATCATGGTCGCGCCTACCACGACCGTCGCGTCGCTCGCGTGGTCGCGCCCTTGGAGATTTAACACGGTGCGTTAGGCTATCTGATGTTGGCATGTCATACATAGTCATCACTTAGTCACTCATACTACAACAAGGTTGGCTATAAGGTTGGCTATAAGTGTATTTTTTACTCCTCTCTATCTCTTTCTTCGTACTCCCTCCGTCCCATAATATAAGAACGTTTTTGACACTAGCTAGTGTAGTGTCAAAAACGTTCTTATATAATGGGACACAGGGAGTACTAGTATTTATTGCATTTGCCAAGGAGTGACCTCTTCCAATGAAATGGTGTTGCTAAGTTTGCTTCATTTAATTAGCTATAGACTCAAAATTGTCTTTTCACCTAGGTACACGCGCTTAGCACCGTTTCTTCCTTGGGTCACCAAACTAGTCTCTCTCTTCTTGATTAACTTGCCACATCAGACTTTATGCCTATGTGGCAAGCTTAAGCACCTGTAGGAGCAAGTAAGTACAATAGTGCGCTTTACATGGCATTTTTGCATATGTGGAGGAAAGAGAGGCAAGGAAAAAGTGGAGAAGTGGGCTCTCATGCAAGAGCCAGCCTCTACTACTACATGGTGGAGCATTGGGAGAGGCACCTGTATGGAGGTGGTCAGGAATCGGGAGACTCACGCCGGTCGTAGCGCCGCAGTTAAAATGATAATGGCAAGTCAAATCACGGGGCCCCACCTGTCCAGCAGTAACTCGCTGTCAAATCACACAGCCCTACGTTTGCAGCAGCCTACTCCCTCGTCTTCTCGCGTCTCTGTCGAACCGACTAGGCGGAACTGCCCCGCCTACCGGCAGGAAAAGCCCCGCCCTCGACTTTTAAATACAACTACTCCCTCCGTCGGATGCGTTTGGTTGAAGGTATCGTATGAATGGATTGGGACCATTCAATTTTTTTGGGATTGAACCATTCAATTCATGTGTTTGGCTGAATATAAGAGATGAGCTAATTATTTAAGACGGGACCACCAGTCATGCTCACATAGTCATGCATGCAAAGGGTGGCCATTTGATTCGACCGATTTGGTTGGGTGGAATGGTTCAGCATCTTCAAGGCATATTCTCTTTTTTTGACTCGAACCATTCATGTGCTTTATAACCAAACATGTCTATTTTCTGAACGATCCCAACCCATTCATGACCACCCTTGCAACCAAACGCACGTCATCTTACGAAAACCAAATAATCCCACAATACTAAGGCGCGGTGCATTAACTTCTACCTCGTTTCTTGTTTCTTCACATATCAACCAATAAGAATCCAATGATATACTTTTTGTGACATAGTAACTCATATTTAGTTAGTCAAATGGATGACCTAGAACTACGTGCAGGCCCTATAAACCGAGACGCCTACAAATAAAAAACCGAGACGGAGAGGGTAGTTCAGCACGTATCTTTTTAGATCAATATAGTCGGGATTCACCAAGGAGCAAAACCAAGTGGTAGGCTGCTCCTGTCGTGTTGGCGTAGCAACTCAAGCAGGGTCAGTCCGCACACGAAATGGCGACACACTTAACAGGACCCCTTTGGCAGACATGTGGCTCATCCACCGTCTTGTTCCACGTGCGATGCACCAAATTACAGTTCGGAGCAGCGGTTGGAATTGGAGGCACCCCGGTCGTAGCGCCGCAGTAGTAGAAAATGAGCGATGAGGGGTCAAATCACAAAGCCCCACCTTTCCCGCATTAAGCTGGACGGACGAAGCAACCATCATTTCACTCTAGCGCGCAAGAGCATAAAGAAAAGAGAAAACAATGATGCGTGCGGCAGCTACCTAGGGCACCCTAGGGTAGGGGTCTCCACTACAGATCCTTTTTTTGAAAGCGCCTCCACTACAAATCGGCTTCTCCCTCGTCCTCTTGAAGAAAACCGATGATGAGTGCGGCGGTAGGGTTTGTAGGAGTACTACGGCGTGCGGGGCCACGTCGTAGTAAACGGGTTCGAGTCGACGCCTTAAATATGTGTGGGCCGCTTGGTTTTACGGGAACGAGGCAGCATTTTGGGTTCGGGGACCAGTGGAGATATAGCACGTACAAAAAATTGTGGACGTAGGTTCGACCGAAAGGCAATGATGCATGGGCCCTGCATTTTGATATACCCGGGGCCGCGTGAAATTTGCTACTCTACTCAAAACTAGTAAGGTACACATGTATTGAACGCATGAGATTTCGAAACCAAATTATGAATAAATACACACTATAGCATGTAAAGCTTTGAGTCATATATGCATGATGTAGATGTTCGTTTAGTTCTTATAGTTCATCTCATTCAAAATCAATTAGTTTTATAAAAATGTTAAGATTCATGGGGTTGTGCATTGTAAATCATAAAGTAAAAAACAAATAATGGCAATTCATTTAGAAAAAATAATCAATTATGATACAGAAGATTCTAGAACAAAGGAGAAGTGCTTGTGTTTTGAGGTTTGTGCATTATGCTTAAGTTCAACCATGGAGTCTTCTAAATTGTACATGTGGCAGATCTGGTGGAATGTTGATGATATCCAACGGCCAGTAGTGCTCGGATTTGCCCATCTCTGCACTGTCGGGTTAGCTTCATCCAGCGACCATCTTTCAAAGTTATTGGCACACTATATAGTTCTTGTGCCATAGTTGCATGTTTTGGAAAAAAGCTACTAGTGGGTTGTACTATCTATTTAGGAATAGAAGATGCATACGTGGAAGTTGTAGGGAAAGAGATGACATGGAGCATCTCAATTCCTATGAGTAGGGATTGGAAAAGAGATGTCATTTGGTTCACATCATAGGAACTTTTCTATTGAATCTAGAGATGACATGTATCTCAATTCCTATGAGGAGGGATTAGTAAAGAGATGTAATTTGGTTCATATCATAGGAACTTTTCTATTGAATATACGCTAATGTTTATTTTCCTTTGAAATTAAGGGAGTATAGGAATCCATTCATATGAACCAAGTGGCTCTAAAGCTATAGAAATGATATCATGTTTATTTCCTTTGAAATGTAGAGTATATGAATCTATTCCTATGAACCAATTGGCTCTAAAGGAAAAAAATCCTATAAAAATCATATCATATAGAGTTCCTATGATATTCCTCGACACTAAAGGATGGTTGAAATTGCTGCGGGTGATACGATGGTCTTTCTTTGTAGACTCCTCACCCATCTTTATAGTTACCTATCGAAGATGAATGAAATGATATATACAGGGTATTCTACATGTGCAATTTGGTACACGAAAACTCGGTAAAAGTTTGCGAGGTTCTAATTTTCAATAAAGCTATATGCACTGCATTTCGGAACGGAGGGAGCATACGGCAGTTGCTAACACTCACGTGGAAGATTTGTGTGTAGGAGGAGTGGCTGTTCTGTTAAATGACATGGCAAAACTGACACTGTCGGATGCCGATCTAACGGTTCTTACGGCGTTCGTCAGGAAAAGGCTTGTGGCGAACGTTTGTCGGATAATGATTTACGGACACATGCATTGCATTGATACGTGCCCCCCTCTCTCTCACGCACACGCACCCTCACGAGTCACGACTCTCCCGAGTCCTCTCGCAGACTCGCACGTCGCACCCATCCTCTATCTGCAGGTAGACGTCACGCACATATGTGCTCTTCACACCCTACCCTCAGAACTTCTAAAAAACAAAAGACGGCGCGCACATTTTATTTTAGCTCACACGTCACACACTTATACTATTACTCTTGCGGCGAACGTTCTTTGGGCATAGTATATATTGTACTCTCACGAAGAGAAGCGGTGCACGCACGCACTAGTTCTCTCACACCCACTCGCGGGTACACGTAGGAGCGCATTTTTTTGAAGCCGGTACAACAAAATCACTCCACTATATATAAAAGCAGGAGCCTTAGCGCTTGCTTTACTAGGGTTCCTCTCGTTCACTCTCTCATGCTCTCCAGATCTAAGCAAGACATAGGTGGCCACACTCTCTCTCTCAGCTCACGGCTGGTCACAAATCCGGCCGGACAACCTCGACCGGGGCAGGGGGTGTAGGTGCATCGTTCACGCTGTCGTCGGCGGCGAGGGAGGAGACCAACGGCTGCCCGCGCGTCCCGATCGGCGGCCGTGCCGTTCTCTCCGAGAGAGCGCCGGCTCGGGAGGGCCTCCGACCCCTTCTTCCTCCCTGCGGTATTGTGGCCAAGATGCGGCCTCCCGACGCCGTCTTTGCCACATGCCGACGACCCTCAGGTATATATTCCTTCGAAACCTGCCTTGCTCTACTGCCCCAGCTCTTCCCCCTTCGTGTGGATCCTTTTCTACTTCCGTCCGCTGTTACAAAGCCACCTAGACTTCTACTATTATTAGAAGTAAAGCTAGTTCATACAGTGAACTCAAAGCGTTGGTTCAAACAGGGAAGAAAGTGGGAAAGCTGTAGCATGAATCTAGGACTTGGTTCTAAGAGGAAACGGGGGAAAGTAGTAATATGTGTCACTGTTTAAATAACCGTATTTCGTATTTGCGCAAACAGGGATGTCTGTCTCCATATCGTTTCGGGATGTCTGTCTCCGTATCGTTTCTATCCGCGCAATCAAAAGCACACACCTCAGTTTTAGTACAACTGCGCAAAATGAGATGGCTATCCCTCGTTGCCGTCGTCTAACCTCCCGTCTTCAAGGTATCCCTACATTGGTAGTAACTAAGGTAGAATGACCAACGCAATCTAAAAGAAGCTGATTCGTACGTTTTACTTCCTGATTGCAGTGCAGGGACGAGCGAAAACAACTGCATCCTAGTCCGGAATGCACTTTCTACCAGTTCATCCATGGACCGAGGACTAGCTGGCACGGCTGCACGGCGGTTTTTTGGACAGGTGCGCGGACAAGAGGCATTGTGGTCTGCTTATTTCTGCAAATAGCGGTGCTTAAATTTAGTGGAATGCACAAGCATTTCAGCTGGTCAGTACACTGCATGGTTCAGTTCAGCATTCCAGCTGAGACCACAATTATAATTGGTTATTCTGGAATGAGAGAACCTAACCCTGGATGGTGGCAACAAGAAAAAACCAGAGTGAACTCCAGGAAATTTAAGCCTGCCGGGAGGCCCTTTGCTCAGAGAAGCCTTGCTTGTTTTTTCCTGATTTGTAAACCTTCTCACAACTTTGTCTTTTGCTGTGAACTAGTATATGTTTGTTATGTTCTATGAATCATTGAGATGTATAAAATTGCTTAACTTATGCTTTTCAAGATTTTTATGAAGACGAGTTTAATTGTGAGTGTTCCACATGAGCGCTGGACTAGCGTGTGAACGTTTGGAATTTATTACATTGTGGCCTCAATTAACTGCATGAACCACTGTAACAAGATACATAGTAGTTGCTTATATGTCAGACAGCAGATTGTTGATTGTTAGCTGGTCGATAGCCTAGTGTTGAAGCGAGCTGAGCCAATGTGCCGTGTTTTGCACAACTGCTTACAAGTGGGGTAGCACCAACAGTGTTTACAAGTACTTATGTATACGTCGGCGCACGGTTCTCGAACGAGTGCTCTATTTCATCAAAACACACACTGCTCGTATGATAAACCGTGACAACTTATGTCTTACCATGCCATATTCATGAAAAAACTAGTGAGGACGCATCTGTTTCGGCAACAATTACGATGGTTCTCACATGATTCACGGGCACACAAAAGTAGCAGCAGTTCCCATAGACGGATTCAAACAGAGCACTAGCCCCAGAGGGGTCGATAACAGGCAAGGTTCGGATAATTAGACACAATCCAAACTACTATTAAACACTAGCTGGGGCAACTATTTCATGCCTCGATCTAATTTGGGCTGGACACAAGACGGACCTTGCCATGAACATCATCGAGGACGTCCCGCAGCAGCTCAATCCTGTGAACCTTCATGAAGACAACCTTGTGGCCTTGCCACTGATAAACTTGTTTGTGGAGGCATGCCACATCATCTTCCTGCGTAAGCTTGACAAGAACAGTATGCCTCACAAACGAAGGAGTAGCTTTGAACTTCTTGTGCTTCAGTACACCCTGGACAACACGCCTGACAACAGTGAGGCTGGAATACAACTCTTCATTGGTATAACCGCAAATGGCTTCCAGGATCCAACAGCCTAAGAACTCTGTTTTCCCAGTGCGTATATTCAGGTCGTCCGCCTCATAGCGAGTGACATGCACAACCACACAATCCTTGTCTGCATCAGGGCTCTAATTGAAACAGAAACAAATTCTGAATTACTTTTCAGTATAAGAACCACAAGTTATTTAAACCACTATGTATAGCATGGCATCGAAGCTAATAAAATTTTGCATTATTAATCACCACATACTTCCTTTTCTAAAAAAATCACCACATACTTAGATGAAAAACCACAATCGAGATCGGCAAAGAAGGAAATCACCTTGGGCAGCTCAGCGGGGGGGGGGACACATCCTCGAAGGGGGAAAACTGCTCCTGCAGTGCCACGGGGGCTGTAACCTCAAACGGGGCGTTGACCATCTCAGTAGTGGCCGTGAGCGTATCTGGGGTCGGCTCGGTGGTTGCCTCCATCTTCTTGGAGCTCTCTGTCTCGTGGGGATCAGCCTCCCGCGTCTGCTCCAATATCGGCAGATCTTTGCCTGGTTCTCCTTGGTCCATCATGAAACTGACGAATACTAGGAGACCACTGAAAGGAAAACACAATCGCAATGACAATGAAACAAAAAAGAGAGTGAGGATCGGTTACTGCTTTGCAAAAGTTCTTTTTTTCTCTGAACGAAAATATACCAACATCACGGATCCGCTTACCTTCCCTTCGTTGGGAGAGAAGAACAGTGGCAGATGCGAGTGTTGCCTTTCTTGAAGACGGTGAGGGAGAAGGGGATTCAGCGAGGAGTGAAATGATGGTTGCTTTGTCCGTCAAACTTAGACTGCGGGGAGGTGGGGTTTTGTGATACGACGGCTCGTTACTGCCATGCTACGACCGGGGTGACTCTCCGCCTGCATACTACCTGCTAATTTGGTGGATGGCATTTGGGCCTGCGCGCTGCATGGCCCGCATGTCGGTGAACAAAAGTATAACGACATTCACTAGAGGGAGACGTTTCAATGACCTAGGAGGAGCCAGAAGCGGTAAAGTGTCTCCACTGTACTAGTAGTAATTGTTTTTCTGGGTAGCTGTAGAGTGTCTCCACTGTACTAGTAGTAATTGTTTCTTTGGGCCCAAGACAAAACAGCCAATCCACACTAGTAAATAGTAAAATCAATTCAGAAGGTGCTACCCACACCCAGCACACCGCCCCCCCTCCCCCACAAAAAAAACATGGGTGCTCTTCTTCCTCCTCGCTCCCACCCACCTCACGTCAGCTCGCTCCACTCGTACCCCCAAATTCCTCACCTCACTCCTATAGAAAACCCCAGCTCCCCTTCTTCCGCACTCCTACAGAAAACCCCCAGCTCCCCTTCTTCTTCGCTCGCACTACAACTAGGCTCGTCATTCATTACTCTACTCAAATCCATGAGCGCGACGCGACGCCCTCGAGGAAAATGGAGTCGGCTGACCCCAACGCCAAGAAGATGAGGCTCCCGCCAGCGGCGACGCCTGTTGTAGATCCCGCACCCGGCAGCGCGGTGAGAAGCGGCGACTCCGCCCCCACCGGATCCCAGGAACCCGTAGAATCTCGGGTGGACCGCATCAGCGATCTCTCGGACGCCGTCCTTGGGGAGATCATCTCGCATCTCCCCACCAAGGATTGCTGCCGCACCCAAGTCCTCTCAATTCGGTGGCGCCCTCTATGGCGCGCCTTGCCCCTTAATCTCGACTGTCGTCAGCTATCTCTCTTAAATGATTTTGAAATCCCCAGAGCCATCATCTCCTCCCACCAGGGCTCCGTTCAAAGCCTCTGCATCCCGTCATGCTACCTGAGCAAGCATACCATGCCCTGCACGGTGGACGCCTGGCTGAAATCCCCTGAATTCACAGAACTACAGCTGCTTGAGTTCTACTATTCCCTTGGAAATCACATACCACATACAGAACGCCATAAACTTGTGCCCTCAGCACCGATGTCCATCTCACGGTTTTCCTCCTCTCTCCACACCGCCACCTTTGCGCTGTGCTACCTTCCAGACAATCTGGTACTAAACCTTCGACTCCCATTTCTCAAGAAACTTTCACTTGTGCGGGTTCGTATATCGGAGGCCTCATTGCACAACATCATCCACTCCAGTTGCCATGCGCTGGAGTGCTTGGTGCTTGTTTTCACAGTTAGAATCGGTTGTCTCCAAATAAAGTCGCCTAACCTTCTAAGAATTGGAATTTCTTTTGACGGAAGGCAGCTCATCATCCAAGATGCCCCTTCACTTCAAAGGTTGATCCTTGATTCTAGTTATCCACTGTTGCAAATAACCGTCCTCTCTGCGCCTAAACTGGAGACCTTGGGTGTAATACATGATCTCTGTGCTCCTTTCAATATGGTGTTTGGCTCCACAATTCTTCAGGTACTTTATATTATCATCTACACTTGTAACCATATGCTGCATTTTAAATTTCTGCGCATAATTTATATATCATCTTGGAGTACACATTTTGTACTAATATTATGTTCTATGCTCAATGAAGAGTTTCTCCATGGATGGCCTATCAATGGTGCTGGATTCTGTCAAGATCTTATATATCCAAATGAATAGTTTTGATCTGAACAAGATTATTGGCTTGCTGCAATGCTTTCCATGTCTGGAGAAGTTGTATATAAAGGTGATAATTTCACGCACATTGGAAGCCCGCATATAGTGTACTAGAATTAACCGTTCGGTTGTTGCTCTTTCGACACTCTTCTTTTAGAACTTAACTATTTTCAATTTTCATGTCTATTTAGGCAACAGGACGGGGTAAGAAAGTTATAACCAATCGGTGGATTCGTAAGCATCGGGATTTTCTCACTTCTCATGAGATTCGATCACTACTAGGGAAAACGCTATACACAGAGGTATAGCAGTAGCGTTGGTCAAAACTCGGCGCTAGCGCTACTTAGTAGTAGCGCTTGTTGCAAAACCACGCTACAACCATTATTTTAGCAGTAGCGCGTCCTCACGGAAAAGCGCTACTACTAAAATTCCCTCACTAGTGCCGGTAGGCTAGGAATAGTAGCAGCGCTTCTCCCAGAAGCACGCTACTGCTAAAAACATTGTAGCAACGCGTTTTTGTTGTAGAGCGCTACTGCTATATAAAAGAAAATAAATTGAAAAATAAGTAAAAAAGTAAATGAAAATGAAAGAAATAGAAAAAGGAGAAATGAAAAAAAGAAAATGTAAAGAAAACAAAAGAAAAAGAAAAAGAAAACAGAAAGGGTTAGATGTAGCGTGTTTCTCTGGAACACGCTATAGCTACCTTAGCTATAGCGAGTTTCGGCAAAACGCGCTACTGCTAGTTTGACTCAAATCCCGGCAGCCCGGGCTCAAAATTTCGCTAAGTCCTCCCCCCCTCTCTACTCCCCCTGTCCCCCAACTGCTCCCTCGCTGCCGTTGCCCTGCCGCCTTCAACCACACCGCCGCCTCCCGAGGCCGCCTTCGACCACACCACCGCCGCCCGCCGCCTTCGACCACACAGCCGCCGTCCGAGGCCGCCCCCTCGACCTCACAGCCGCCGCCCGAGGCCGTCGTCGACCTCACTGTCGCCTCCCTCGAGCTCGCCGCCGCCTCCCTCGACCTCACCACCGCTGCCCGAGCCAGAGCCTGCCCTCGCCGCCGACCGTAAGGCTATGCCTCTCCTGTCCCTACCCTCCTATTTCTCTCTGCTAGGGCAATTATATATATGTTGATACTGTGTTGATGTTCATATGAACCCTAGATTTTTTTTAGGGCAGTAGGCATTTTATAGCATTTAGGAAAAATGATTAGCAATTTTTTTAGGAAATTAGCTAGGGCAATTTTTATGAAAATTCCTAAACAGTAATTCCATTTAGCTTTAAACTAATAGAGGGTATATAAATAATAGTAGCATTTAGATTTAAATTAACAGAGGGTATAAACAAAAAACACTTAGCTATAAAAAAATATTTTGACTACGGACCTGAATTGTTTCCAAATTTCATTCAAATGAAATTTGAACTATTTGGACTATGGACCTGAATATTTTTGAAGAAATTGGGTGTAGGTACTAAGGTCTTGCTGTGGAAATTCTGGTGAGGTCAAAAGGGTTAGAGAAAATGTAGTTCCTAGACTTTTAGCTTTAGACAAAAAAAAGTATTTAGCTATAAATAAAAAACAGTAGCTATGGCATTTAGCTATAAACAAAAAACAGAATTGTTTTTCTTTTAAAAAACTTGGTCAAACAGAACAGTAGCTATGGCATTTAGATATATGTCATTGATGTTCATTTGCATATTCCATTATTGTTGATTATATCTTTTCATTGAAGTGGCCATGTTATATGCAAATTCCTCAATAGTGTTTGCTCATGTTATATCTTTTCATTGAAGTTGTTCGATTGTGCCCAAGTGGCTTTGTTGTTTCCAGGGAATGATGCTGAGTGGCCTATGTTTTGCCGGAATGTTGATTCATTTCTGTTCCGGGAAATTTCAGGTTCTTGATTTGTCCACTTTTTAGCAAAGGTCATGCCGAAATTTTCCATGAATTTCGGCATGACTTGTGCTACAAACTAGGACATATCGAGTGCCCGGGATTTGCCGCACTAGGAAGGAGTCAACATTCCTGCAAAACAATAGTCCTTTTTATGTCATTATTCATTTTATTAGGTCTACAATTAATTGACTAGATTTAATCATAGGAAACATGGCTAGCAACGATGAAGGACAGGGTTCTGGTGATTGCGACGACGTCTACCAGGCGGTAGACGAATATTTTAGCCTTACCGACGATCAACCGATGTTGTTGTTGGGCCCACCGATGGCATCGGGGACTGAGACCGACACGCAGACCGGTGCTGAGACTGAGACCGGCGCTGAGATTCAGACCGGCATCGAGACCGGCGCTGAGACCGGTGCTGCCTCGGGGAGAGGAGCCGGTGTAGAACCGAAAGCAAAGAGGCAACGGGTTCCTAACAAACTCAGGACTACTAGACTGGTGGTCACGGAGGTGGACGACGGCAATTTTGAGCCAAAGGCGCCCAAGGAAGCGCGCGCGTGCTACGGCAATCAAATAGGTTGCATCGTACGGACAACCGCCACCATCAACGATGAGAAACTACAGAAGATAGAAAATATGAGGAGCTCCCTCCTAAAGAAGTTTCACCAGATATTCTTGTTCCCGGGCCGGAATGAGAAGGATTATGAAGATCCAGACGAGGACCCGGCAATGAAGAAGATAAACAAACAAGCCATGACCAAGTTTAGCGACGCGTTGGCCGCCTGGAAAAATTGAGTGAAAGCAAAGATCAACGACGGGGAACCCTACTCCGAGATTGTAAAGGATAATCTGACAATCACGGAAGAGCAGTTTCAAATATTCAAGGAGGCTTGCGAGGCCGAAGCTGCCAAAAAAAGTCTAAGTACATGAAGGGGCTTCAAAAGAGGAACATTGGGAGCCACCACCTCGGAAGCCGTGGTTACGGCGGAAAGAGGTCCAAATGGGCCAAGGAGGACGCGGAAGCCGCGAGTCTGGCCATCGCAGACCCCTTGGCGGATTTCACCGTCCCGCAGGAGCGTGACGTCCTGAGGGCCCGGCACCATTGGGACCCAGTGAAGAAGGTTTACGAGACAACACCGGTCATTACGGAGTTCATGAGACTGCTGGTAATTTTAGTTTCTGATCAATTCGACTGCACACGTTAGTCATATTTGGAAACGATCCTTGTGCCTTTTGCAGAGAGAGCAGCACCGGATTGCGGCCGAAAGCGACTCGCCGTCTGAGGCATTGGCGAGGCCCAAGTGGGACACTCCATTCAACTGGGCGTTGAACATATTGAAACGACAACCGGTGGATATTCGACCGTCATATGGATGCGTGCACGGTGTCGGAGACGGCGCCACGTGGAAGAAGTACTACCGTGAGACCACGGAGGAGAGAAAGGAAAGACGGAGGTTAACTGAAGAAAACATCGACAAGAAGGTTGAGATTGCGGTTGATAAGAAATCATCTCAAACAGTCGCAATAGCGATAGCTGCCACAAAATAGGCGATTGGAGATATGTCTACTTCCTTGGTGACGGGCGTTTTCACTTGGACAAGGCAAAATCCAGAAAAAAATGCAGAGGACTTTCCCCTTGCTGACTTCTTGAGAGCACCTGCTCCCGCACCTGCTCCCGCACCGACTCCCACACCTGCTCCCGCACCGGCTCCCGCACCTGCTCCCGCACCGGCTCCCGCACCGGACGTGCTCGGTGGTGCCTCCTCTTTGGCTGAGCCCGACGCCCTCACGGTATCTGTCACACCGGCCCCCTTCAATATAAATGTATAATCTCCCGTTTTCGTTGCCTTTCGGATGTCTCACGTCGCAGACTTTTCTTTGCAGGCCGATGAAACCCCGTGCACCATATTGTAAACCATTGGCGAATAGAAGGTGGACGTGGGGAAGGCGACGATAATGGAGCTGAAGGAACCATTGTTCCACAGCCGGCCGATCCCCCCGAACGTCTTCAAGATTTCCGTGGCCAGTGTCAAACCGGGCCACGAGAATTTGCCTCCTCTAATACCAGTGGGGGATGACGACGAGACCCCGCGGCGGCTTGGTGATTGTTACAATGGGTGGGTCCTGTTGTGGCCAAAGAGTCTGCTTCGTCTGGAGGCGACCGGGAGCACACCCATGAGCACGCAGCCTCACGCAAGGTATGAACATCAACACCCCACCTACCCAATTAGCATCAGGTGTCGGGTTAGGTGATAGCGGACGGGTAAGGAGGAGGCTCCATTAGTCGCTGATGACGTCGCCATGGATGAGGATGAGGATGACGATGGCGCTGATCAGTATGTCTATGCTGGCGCCTCCTCAGGGTTTGAGCGTCATGAGTCGGTGCCTGAATTACCGTCTCAACGTATTATTGACGACCTTCTGGTAGTAAAGAAGTCTAGGAAGAGAGCGACGAAAGGTAAAAAATCTGATTCTATGATCCGGCCGCCTCAGCAGCCTCGGCTTCAGGACCGTATAGATATCCCCGGTGCGGATAAATGGCATATCCCCGGTCAACCAATCCTACCTACAACAGCGCTATGGGCCAAATTCAGCGATCTAAGGAGACTTCATGACGATGTGATGCGTGTAGAGAAAGGCCTCATCGCCTCGAAAGATCCAGGATACCCACTCTACGTGGTTAACGTTCCACGGCAAATGTCGTACGTCGACAGCTTCCCTATGGATAAGTTCTTCCTCCGATTCGATTACATATTCGACATGTTTCACGCGAAGATGGATTTTAGTTTGTCCGCCTTTATGCCTTGCACATGAACTACATTATTGGGGTTGAGCAGATACGTCATATCTGTGTCGCTGACCCGTACTACATGCACCAGAGCTTCTTGGGAGTCTGTGCAGAGCAGCGTGAATACGCGAGGGATTACATCGTCAGTTTCATGCTCGCCAATAAGGACAAGGAGGTGATTCTCGTGCCTTATCATCCCGTGTAAGTCATACGCGCTGCTATCCTTCCTTCGATTTCAATAATTCATTTGCACAGTGGAGGCTAATTAATTTGAGGTGTACTTATTTTACGCAGCGGCGGGCGCGCCGTCCTCATCATCCTCTACCCCCGATTCTCCCACGCTTTTTACTTGGACTCGTCGAAGAACATTCACAAAAAGGATTACACCCACATCAAAGATGTTCTCGACAGTGCTATGTTATACTACCAAGCAAGGGGTGGAGAGGTTAGGGACAAGAAGAGAAGGGGCAGCAGGGCCGCCTTCAGCCATAAGACCGACTTCTGCTGCATCCAGCAACCGAACGATTCTCTTAATGATGGATTCTATGTCCTACACCACATGCTGAGGTACAGACGGGATCGCCAGAACCTTCACATGTCACCTAGATCTGGCGATGCCCATATTCTGCAATGGGCAAAGGACATAGGAGATATCGAGGATCATCGACTTCGAGCTGAGTTCTATAACATCCAGCACAAACTTTCCCAAATCATCATGAAAGAGGTCGTCGGCAAAACAGGGATGTTCTACGGAGAAGGACAAA
Source organism: Triticum aestivum (assembly GCF_018294505.1). NCBI lineage: Eukaryota > Viridiplantae > Streptophyta > Magnoliopsida > Poales > Poaceae > Triticum > Triticum aestivum. The sequence continues at coordinate 28,702,563 of NC_057801.1, forward strand.
TGTCGCGGGAAGACGTCCGAACATGGATAGCCTCTCAGTGTCTCGACACTAAGCTCGGGGACTATCTCCCTGACCTCGATGGATGGCACTGCATGTTGGAGTGATTGTCGATATATGACAATGTGTCTGTTTAGTCCATACTTTCTGTATGAAAAAACTTTGAGTTATGCGCAGTGAAACTTTATTTGTGATGTAATTAAACCTTCCTCCTCCTCGACTAGCGAAGATCACTCTAGTTAGGGCATTTTGGGTACGATGAACTTTGTTATTTATGCTTATGATATGTTGTTTCTATTTTTGCCAAGTCTGTCTCTTTCTGTTGCTCAACTATATATGTTGCATATCATCGACTCATGTGACGATGCAGGTGCATAGATCATCGATGGCGAAGAAGTGCTACACCAGGAGTATATATACGATGAGTGGCTGGAGTGTCAGGCCCAGGTGTTGCCGGTTTCCGGTTTTCGAGCGACAGGCAGTAGTTAGTTTAGGTTTACGCTAATGCGAGAGAGGGATACGAACTCATGTACTCAAAGTGATAGCTCTTCTCGCGTATACCATTGTTTAGATGGATGACGATGTATTTGCAAGTAATCAAGGACTTGTATCGCTATTTTCGAGATGATGACAAGAGACCACTTTGTGTTGGATGATGATAATGATGAGACTATTTGTATGTATATGCTATGATTACATTCGTGGTCTCGCAGGCATTTGTATGTGTATCATGATGGCATTTCTATGTGCTAAAGATTCTTCTATAAAGCCTATTCAAATACAAAAAAAATATGCCCAAAAAAACAAAAAACCTGTTAAATTAGCAGTAGCGAGTGTATAAAAGTTAGCAGCAGCGCCGCGATAGCAGTAGCGCGTCACTGCAAAGGGCGCTAGAGCTACTAGCAGTAGCGAGCTCCCAATAACCGTGCTGCTGCTACACTTGTGTAGTAGTAGCGCCGATGACCACGCGCTACTGCTATATGTTAGCTGTAGCGCCTTATTAGTAGCGCCCCTCGTCGCGCTATTGATACACCTAAAACCCGCGCTGCTGCTAGCCTTTTGCCTAGTAGTGGATTGAAGACAATAACGCTAGAACGATATGTAGCCAACCGTGCAAACACAAGATTTGTCACATTCTTCCTGCTGAATGCGAGGTTACTATTGTCCATCAGGCTTAAGTTTATCAGCAGCATGGTTTGACGGATGGGTATGTCGAAGACCAAAAAAAAGGAGTTTCAGGTGGGCAAAAGAGCTTTTGAACATGCCGGGCTTCTATTTACAACATACTGTGGTCATAATCCAGTAAATTTTACGATCCAGGATGTTCATTCTATGGAACTGACCGATCCATTTGACTGTGCCTGCCGAAAGCAGTGCTGGAGTTAGATGTTGTTGCCCTTTTCAATCTGGTTTTTTTGTAAACCTGATGAACAATCAACCCTCGTGCTTTTGTACAGTTTGTAAGCTGGAGTTAGATGTTCCTGCCCTTTTCAACTCGGCTGTGACTGTCATATTTTCTTTGAAACAAGGCAAATGGCTTGCCACTCGTTTAATTTAGAGTGAAATATTGTAACAAATCACAACCAAGGGAAATAACATCACTCACGCCGGCTGCTTGAGCTCACTGTGCATTACAGAAGCCAAGTGACTAGCCCCCACTACCCCCACCAGTCAACCCTCGTACTCCCCTCGGCCTGCGACTGGACCGGCGCATCTTCAACGACTCCTGTTCGTTCCGTCCGAGGCCACGTTGTCGTCCTCCGCCTTGCGGCCTTGGTTCGCTCGCCGTGCGCGGTGCGCCGCCCTCTTGCATTGTCAACATCGTCAACAACCGAGAGGAACAAGGAGATGACTGTATGTGGAGAGGATGACAGTAGGGACCCACCAGCGTCATGGCAGTAGGCAAGCAAGTGCCTCTATAGTACAAGCCCAAAAATATGGTTCCTCCTAATGGTTGGACATCTGGGGCTCACGACATCGTCAACGTAGTCAGTAAATGAGAGAATTACACTACGAGCGGCTAACACCAGGGACCCAACAAGTCGCGCAGTTTTTTTGTGAGGAATAAGCAGTTTTTTAGACAATGAGGAACAAGCAGTTGTTATTTATACTAGTTTTAGTGACGGATCAGGGTAACAAAGGGGTTGTGCGAGGGTTGTGGCCCGTCTAGCCAGGGTTTTATTTATGTTTACCACATCATGAGCCCGGTTGTGTTTTTTTCTTGCTGAAAATGGCTAGCCCAGTTCTATTTTTTTAAGAAATACCCAAACAAGGCCTACTTGCTTTATCGGCCCTGTTGGGCTGCAAATGTTTCAAGACGAGGAGAGTTTCATTTGGTTTGCCCAGAAATGGCCTGTACATTTTTAAAATACATCAAACCGGGAATTAGTTTCATTTTTTTTTCATTACAAGATCTTAAGTTCCATTGATTTGTATGCGTGGACAATTATTTTGATTTTATATTTATATAAATTATTTTTCAAAATAGTTTGAATGTGAATCGATATTTCTGGATTAAAAATAGTTGACCGCACCGAAATATGCAAAATTTCGTATACTTTTTAACCGTGGCCACAATATGGGGTGTAATGCTAACAAAAAGAAGATGGGCTCCAAAAAAATCTTAAGAATTAGCAAATGGGATGTACATTATTAGAAATAATGGCAGATGGGTTGTATGCTATTTTCCACAGATTTGAGGCTGACTTGTGCGCCTACTACAGGTTGACGCGTATGCTTTCATAAAAAAAGGTTAACGCACACGCAACGCCCTGTCAACTTAGTCAACACACGAGAGCAGTGACTGTTGGATATCCATCCAACGGCGGTCGTGCTTCTTTAATCTCTGCTCTTCATGCTCCAGCCGCTCAAACAAGCGCCGGCGGGACTGCCTGCTCCCTCCTCCCGCGGCCGGCTATGCTGCCGTGCAGGCCTCACAGCCCCATCGTACTCCCATCGCTGGCCTGGCCATCCCTCTACTCACCCACACATGCTGTTATTCTCCGGCGACGGCAGACGAACCAGTAGACCCTCGTACTCCTCCGCGTGGGAAACAACTGCCGAGTATTCCCTAGCTCCGTGTCGTTCCCTTCCTAGGCCTCGCCATCGTCCACCGCCCTGGTGCTCTCGGCGCGACCTGGTCAACGTGGTCAATGAATGACATCCATCGGAAGTGGACTGTACATGGAGAGGCTGACAGTTGGGTCCACGGCCGCATGCAAGGAAATGCCTCCTTATTACGCGCAAAATAATGATTCCTCCACCTGACAGCTAGGACCCAGAGGAAGGGCCTCTGTATTTCGTGAAAAAAACGTTCCCCCCGCTGACAGGTTGGACCCACCAGCTATATCTTCGCACGCAAGGAAGTGCCTCCTTATTACGCCCAAAAAATGAATACCCCCTGCTAGCTGGGACCCACCATATTGTTGGGCTGACTTGTGGGCCTACTAAGTTAACGGGGACGGAGGGCTTTGTCAACTTAGTCAATACTCCAGTGACCGTATGATGTCCATCCAACGGCCATACGGCTTCTTCAACCTCTGGTCTTCTTGCTCCAGCCGCCCAAAGCAGCGCCGGTCGTGCCGCCTGCTCCTGCCTCCCGTGGTCGGCTGTGCTACCGCCTGCTCCCGCCTCCCGTGGCCCGCCTACGCGCTGTCCCCTTCCTAGGCCTCGCCGTCGTCCACCGCCGTGGTGCGCTCGGCGCGGCGTGGTCAATGTGGTCAACGACCGACTTCCATCGGAAGAGTACTGTACGTGGAGAGGCTGATAGCTGGGTCCACGGCAGCCGCAAGGAAGTGCCTCCTTATTACGCGGAAAATAATTATTCCTCCACCTGACAGCAGGGACCCACCGGACGGGCCACCAGTATTTTGCGAAATAGATCTGTCGGTGTACTAGAGTAGGGGTACCCTAGTATCCCGAACTTGTGCACGGGCAGTTGCAGCACCCCGCGGCAAGGCTTGCCTGGTGACCGCCAAGGTCCTCCATGGTTCCTTTGGAGCCATTCAAGAACAGAGTATTCAAGCCAAGGAGACAAGGCCCCGGCAAGAGGAGCTTGCCGGGAAGGCCAACCAAGGCATCTCAAGGAACTTGCCGCGACGCGCCACGCGTCCCGGCGAGGCCCGGTGAGCGACAAGCTTCTGGACGCGACAAGACAACGACCGCGGCAAGGCGCTTGCCGCGGCAAGGCGCTTGCCGCGGCAAGCTACCACTCTGCACTTGCGCTCCAGCACATCCACCAACGTGTCGCCCTGGGACCTTTCCAGGCACGCGTGGCAAGAGGCTGTGCAGCCAGCGGTGCGCGGTGGCAAGCGGCGCTGACAAGTTTGTCATCATGGCGAGTGGTGGCGTCCCTGACGGTCCCTTTTTGCACTGTTTGGGCGACGTAGACGGGCATTTAATGCCTTTGTCCCCTGCCGTCAGGGTTAGGTAGGATACACTGTACAGGTAGTTGTACCAACCACAATTCCTTTTCCATTTTTACCCTTGTCTACGTTGCCACCTGTCGGTGACCCCTTGAGCATATAAAAGGAGGCCCATGCGCAACGTAGAGAGGGTTCGAAAGCAGAAATCACTCATGCTCGGTCTCGTTAGCAGCTGGTGTGTACTGTAGCACTCAGCGCTCCCGAGCAAGAACTCAATACACTCAGACATGCAGCAGTAGGAGTATTATCTCTCCGGAGAGCTCCGAAGCTGGGTAAACTGCTCGTGTGCTTCGCCTCGATCTGCTCTTCGTGCGATCTCCGCCCCCCGTCGAACCAAAAGGGGCTCGGTCCGCCGGTCCCATAGGTGTTCGTGGATCAGTTTCCCCGACATCTTTGGCGCACCAGGTAGGGGGGCGTCGAGGTTGTGTGAACCTGATCCGGAGTTCACACGAGCTAGATCTTCATCTTCTTCATCGACATGCCACCGAAGAAGAAGACCTCGGCGGCAGCTGCTCCGTCCATGTCGATCCCACCACCACCGGAGCAAACGGGTGGTGGGGTAGACGCCGGCGGAAGAACGGACATCGATGAGGGAGCCCACGGTGATGCCAGGTCCAAGGGCAAGGCTGCGCAGACCTCGGCGTCCGTACATGCACCGCGCCCATCTCAGGAGGCGCAGGACCGACAGCGTCATGGTATTCGCAGTGCCATACGTTTGTTGGACCAAGATCGAGCTGGTGGATCTCGGGGTGCTCGAGACCAGCATGCACGCCAACATGCTGGCACGAGCGAGGCACGGTCGCCTGGACGGGATACTGCTCCTTCTAACATAGTTAGAAGTCCGAGCATATCCTGCTCCTCGCACCGTTCGCCATTGCCGCCCACCACTCCAGCAGAAGCTTTGGCGCGAGCTCAACTGCTCCTGGATTACCCTCCAACAGCAGACAAGATCGATGAATGGAGGGCCACCATTCAGAGTCTCATCGGCTTCGCCAACGGCAACACTCCGCGGCAGCCAAGTACATCGCTGCCACGGCAGGACTGCCGGGCACAAGCCGATGGCGACGAAACCGGTGGGGATGCAACCACCAAGTACTCTCCACCCCGAAGGCCAAGATCGCTGACTCGCCGGATCCACCTCGACAGCGACTCCACCGCATCGTTAGATCCACGAGCTCGTCGCGATCAGCGCCAAGTTCTTCATGAACGACAGAAGAAGACGCTCGAACTCGTATCGAGCGCCGAAGAGAGGCGCGGCGTCAATCCGACCAGCGCGCTGGGCCCTCTGTCGACATGCATGCACCAGGGGAACTAGGCGACTTGCCGTACGCGGTAGGTTGCCCTGCGTTCACTCGTGAGCTGCGGCAAGTCTAGTGGCCCAGCACGAAGAATTTCAAGCCAGATGTACCAGAGAAGTATGATGGCAAGACGCATCCGTCGGAGTTCCTCAGCATCTACACCATCCCGGTGCAAGCTGCCGGGGGGAGGGACGACAGGATCCTTGCCAACTACTTCCCGCTGGTGCTCAAGCCCAATGTCAGATCCTGGCTCATGCACTTGCCGAACAACTCCATATCCTCCTGGGCGGACCTGTGCCATCAGTTTGTCGGCGCCTTTACAGGCGGCCACAAGCCTCCTGGCCAAGAGAGCGACCTACATTTGCTTGCCCAGAAGGAAGGAGAGCCCATGCGCAAGTACATTCAGAGATTCAGCCGCGTGCAGCACAACATCCCAGATGTCCACCCTGCCGCAGTAATCAGCGCGTTCCATTAGAACGTGACGAACCGCAGGATGCGGGAGGAGATGGCGATGTGCAAGATCAGAGACGTCAGTGAGCTATATGCCCTGGCCGACAAGTGTGCACGTGCTGAGGAAGGGAGGAAACTCCCCGGAGAGAATACAGAAGCAGGAGGATCTGACAGTGAGGAGGCCGCCCCGGCAAAGAAAAACCGGCGGCGGAACAACAGGAAGAAGAAAGGCAAAGATGTGCTAGTCGTTGAGCAGTCCGGCAACGGAGGTGGCGCCAAGAAAGCTAAAGCTGGTAGCTCCTGCAAGGAGATTGCCGCAGGCACCAACTACCAGGCTGTGGCGGTGGCCGACAAGCAGGACGACACCAACAAGCAGTACTGCAAGATCCACCGCACCAAGGGCCATGACCTCCAGAGCTGCAAGAAAGTCGAGCAGCTTGTCGAGCAGCAAAAGGCTGAATACGAGCGACGCGACAAGGAGAAGGCCCAGGAAGGTGCTGGAGGAGCCGGCAAGAAACGCCCCGGCCGAGGAGGATGCCGCGGCAAGGCCAAGCAGCGACAAGGAGATAGACCTCCCCGCGGCCGCGACAAGGATGAAGATGACGACGAAGACGAAGACATGGATGATGACAAGACCGATGAGCAGGAGTTCCAGAAAGCCACAAAGGTCCTGTGCATTGACGGTGGTGCCTCTATGCATACTTCCCACCGCCAGCTCAAGCAGTGGATGCGGGAAATCAATGCGGCAGAACCACCTGTCGAGTCACGCAAGCCTCTAAAATGGTCCAGCACGCTTATCATCTTTGGTATTGAGGACCACCCTGATCGCATAACTGCGGTCGGGTGCTTGCCGATGTTGGTTCCACCAACTATCCGCAACCTCAAGGTCACTAAGATGCTAGTTGACGGTGGGGCCGGCTTGAACCTGATCTCCTCCGCGGTACTCCAAAAACTCCAGATCCCTGATAGCGAGCTCGAAGAGACCGGCACATTCCAAGGAATCAATCCGGGAAGGAGCAAGCCGAAGGGAAAGATCACGTTGCCGGTGACATTTGGCAGCGAGTTGAACTTCAGGACTGAGAGGGTCACTTTTGACGTTGCTGACTTTCCATTGCCTTACAATGGGATACTCGGCCGTCCAGCACTCGCCAAATTCATGGCAGCCTCTCACTATGCATACAACATGCTGAAGATGCCAGGCCCGATAAGTATCATCTCTGTCCCTGGCGACAAGAAGGATGCTCTTATCTGCGCCGACAAGATCTACCGGGAAGCAGCAGCCGCAACAGATCGCAAGTCACTTGCCGTTGAAGCTCCCGGGGCGAAGAAGAAGACCATGTCCGGCAAGAGTTCTGATGCCCACTCCGGCAAGCGCACCTCTTCGGAGTGCTGCGCTACCGTCGAGGACGCACCATCGAGCTCCACCGGCAAGTGTAAGAAGACAATGGCAGCTCCACCAGAGACCAAGAAGGTGTCCGCCAAGGAGGATGGCACTGGTGGTACCTTCACCATCAGTGCCACTCTCGACCCTAAATAGGAAAGCGCGCTCGTTGCTTTCCTGCGGGCGAACGTCGACGTGTTTGCGTGGCAACCGTCTGACATCCCCGGTGTTCCCAGGAAAGTAATCGAGCACCATCTTGCCGTCTGTCCTCATGCGCGGCCCGTCAAGCAGAAAGTTAGGAAACAGGCAGTGGAGCGCCAAGAATTCATCGCAGAAGAAATCAAGAAATTGGAAGCAGCAGGCCTTGTCAGAGGAGTGCTCCATCCTACGTGGTTGGCCAACCCTGTAGTCGTGCGCAAGGCAAACGGGAAATGGAGGCTTTGTATCGACTTTACCGATGTCAATAAAGCTTGTCCCAAAGACCCATTTCCCTTGCCGCGCATCGACCAGATTGTTGACTCCACGGCCGGATGTGACTTGCTTTCATTTCTTGATGCATACTCAGGATACCATCAGATCTTCATGGCAGAAGAGGATGAGGAGAAGACCGCATTCATCACCCCATGTGGCACATACTGTTTCGTACGGATGCCTTTCGGTTTAAAGAATGCTGGTTCAACATTTGCAAGGGTAGTCCATGACGCTTTTGAGCCGCAAATGCATAGAAATGTGGAAGCCTACATGGATGACATAGTGGTCAAGAGCAAGGACAAGGCGACTCTGATTCAAGATTTAGACGAAACCTTTGCAAATCTGCGCAAGATCAACCTCAAGCTTAACCCCGAGAAGTGTGTGTTTGGAGTCCCCTCCGGCAAGCTTCTCGGGTTCTTCGTGTCTCAGCGGGGAATTGAAGCCAATCTCGACAAGATCAAGGCCATTGAGAAGATTGAAGCACCAAAGCGCGTCAAGGATGTACGAAGACTTGCCGGTTGTGTAGTTGCTCTCAGCAGGTTTATCTCTAGGTCTGCTGAGCGTGCCCTGCCATTTTTGAAAATATTGAAAAGGCAGGTCCAATGAAATGGACTCCCAAAGCGGAGGCTGCGCTGCAGGACTTAAAGAGATACTTGTCCTCCACTCCAACACTTGTCGCACCTAAGCCACAAGAGAAGTTGCTGCTATATATAGCGGCAACCAATCAAGTGGTTAGTGCTGCGTTAGTGGCGGAGAGGGAGGCGGATGATGAGCCAGCAACCACGGCAGATGCATCCAGCGACAAGCAGAGGACTTCACCGGCAAGCTCTGGTCCCGACAAAGATGGATCTGCGCAGTCACATGAGAAGATGCAGAAAAGAATGGTGCAGCGCCCAGTTTACTTTGTCAGTTCCCTTCTGCAGGGGGCTAGGTCAAGGTACTCTGGTGTGCAGAAATTGCTTTTCGGCCTTCTCATGGCCTCGAGAAAGCTGCGCCATTACTTCCAAGCACATGAGATCACAGTCGTCACTCGTTTTCCGCTGAAGAGGATACTGCAAAATCCAGAAGCAACAGGCAGGATTGTCGAGTGGGCACTGGAACTGTCAAGCTTTGGCCTCAAGTTTGAGAGCACTTCAACTATCCAAAGCAGAGCATTGGCGGAGTTCATAGCAGAATGGACGCCAACACAAGATGAAGAAATTCCAGAAACGAGCATCCCCGTCAAGGAAGCAAGCAAAGAGTGGCTGATGTACTTTGATGGTGCCTTCTCGCTGCAAGGCGCCGGTGCGGGCGTGCTACTTGTCGCACCCACCGGAGAGCACCTCAAGTACGTAGTCCAGATGCACTTTCCCAAGGAGCAAGCAACGAACAATACCGCAGAGTATGAAGGTTTGCTTGCCGGTCTCAGGATCGCAGCAGACCTTGGGATCAAGAAGCTCATTGTCAGGGGTGACTCACAGCTTGTCGTCCGCCAAGTGAACAAGAATTATCAGAGTCCGTTGATGGAAGCTTACGTTGATGAAGTGAGAAAGCTAGAAGAGCACTTTGACGGCCTACAGATGGAACATGTTCCAAGAGCTCAGAACGACATTGCCGATGGCCTGTCAAAGTGCGCCGCACTTAAGTTACCTGTGGAACCAGGGATCTTTGTGCTCAAGCTGACTCAACCGTCTGTAACACCATCAACTGGACAGAGCAAGAAGAGGAAGTTGATTTCTGGTGACTATTTTCCGGCAGAGCTCCCCGAAGCCGCCGCCAAGAAGGTCCCCAAGATCAACGCCAAGGGTGCTGAGGAGCAGTCTGCTCCGGCAAGCCTTAGGGTTTGTTCCGTTGAAGCAGACGCTCCCGACAAGTTTTGCTCCGGCAAGCTTGCCGGGGAACATCAAGCTCCGGCTGAGCCGCAGGTTCTCGCCGTAGAAGCGGATGTTCCCACAGCAGCAGATGTGCCTTTAGTCCTTGTTGTCGAGCCGCAAGCTCCAGCATGGGCACAGCAGATTGTCCGTTTCCTTCAGACAGGAGAACTTCCCGAAGAGCAAGAAGAAGCGGAAAGAGTAGCCCGGCAGTCAAGTATGTACCAGTTTGTCGACAACACACTGTACAGAAGAAGACTCAACGGCGTGAAATTGAAGTGTATTCACCGGGAAGACGGACAAAAGCTGTTGGCAGAGATACATGGAGGCATATGTGGTCACCACATTGGCGCAAGAGCACTTGCCGGCAAAGCGTTCCGGCAAGGTTTCTTTTGGCCGACAGCCCTCCAGGATGCAACTGCACAAGTAACCAAGTGTGAAGCGTGCCAGTTCCATTCCAAGCAGATACACCAGCCAGCTCAAGCTCTCCAGACGATCCCTTTATCCTGGCCATTTTCGGTCTGGGGGCTCGACATCCTCGGCCCCTTTCCCCGAGCTGTCGGGGGCTTTGAGTACTTGTACGTTGCAATCGACAAGTTCACAAAGTGGCCGGAAGTGGAAGCAGTGAGGAAGGTGACAGCACAGTCAGCAGTCAAGTTCTTCAGGTCGATTGTTTGCCGCTTCGGGATCCCTAACAGGATCATCACCGACAACGGCACGCAATTCACGAGCCGCACCTTCATGCAGTACGTCCAAGATCTTGGCGCCAAGGTCTGCTTCGCTTCTGTTGCTCATCCGAGAAGCAACGGTCAAGCGGAGAGGGCAAATGCTGAAGTGCTGCGCGGGCTCAAGACCAGGACTTTCGACAGGCTGCGCAAGTGCGGAAAGAACTGGATTGAGGAGCTGCCGGTGGTTCTTTGGTCGATCAGGACGACGCCAAATCGAGCCACTGGCCAGACACCTTTCGCTCTAGTCTATGGAGCAGAGGCAGTTCTCCCCACGGAACTCGTATACGGGTCACCTCGAGTGCTCGCTTATGATGAGCTTGAGCAAGAGCAGCTGCGACAAGATGACGCGCTGCTCCTTGAGGAGGACCGTCTTCAGGCTGCTGTACGAGCTGCTCGATACCAGCAAGCTTTGCGCCGCTACCATAGCCGCAAAGTTAATGCCAGAAGTTTCGAGGAAGGCGACCTTGTTCTTCGGCGCGTTCAGTCCGCCAAGAATTCCAACAAGTTGACGCCGAAGTGGGAAGGCCCTTACCGGGTGAAACGAGTCACTAGGCCTGGTGTTGTCCGCCTTGAGACCGAAGATGGCATTCCGGTGAGCAACTCCTGGAACATTGAGCATCTTCATAAGTTTTACCTGTAAGGCGCGGTTGCCGGAACCTGTTCCGGCAACCACCTTTTGTACAAGTCTTGCCGATGTTGCATGTAATCCTTTGTACAAAGCCGGGCGCAGATCCCGTGCATAAGTAAAGCTCATGTGCTCCGCACATCTTGTCAATTTCATGCTTTCTACTTTTCTTTGCATGCATGTATCTGACACTTTGTGCAGCGCCTACCCCCGGTAAGCAATAATGAGCCATAAGGCTCCGTATCATTATTTTCTCTTCTTTCTCTTTCTCAAAGGAAGGAAGGTTCCCTCGCCCACAAGTTTGTCGGGGGGAAAGGAGAAGATAATGGTGTGGACCAGGCGTCGTTCAAGGGAGTTTCGCTTTACCGGAAAGCAAACAACAGAAAAGCTAAGTTGCCAAAGTTTGAGCAATCAATTTTAATTTTTAAGTTATCTTCCTCGAACAACCCTGATTTGTATGGAAAACCTGTGCGCGGAGGAACCAACTCGTAGCTAGTTGCGCCCTTACTTTGTTTCCAGTCCGCTCAACAACTTAAGTGAGTTGCGACTAGTTGCGATAAGGTTTCTTGTCGGTAGCGGCACCACCAGCAGGCTGCTGACGTCCCGCACTCAGCGCTCGCGGCAAAGGTGTCTGCGCCGACAAGTTCCCTAAAAGCGTAGGGCAAAAACATACAAAGGAAGGAATCAAGTAAAGGAAATAACATAGCAATCGCTACCCAAAATAGAGTCATATTACAAGATAGCTTGTCGCAGCTCTAACTGATTGTTCTCATAACATGACCAGCAGCGACAAGAAAAAGAGAAAACGGGCGGCCAAATCTACGCGATCGCCTTCAACCCTCTTGATCCCGCTCACCTTGTCCACAATGGGTGCGACAAGGGTCTTGAGTGCTTCCAAATCAGCATCCGGAGGCAAGGTCCTGAGGACGTTGGTGAGGTTGAGGCCTGGGTTGTGGAAGGCCACCTTCACCAGCACCTTTTGGAGAGCTCCCGCGCAGATCTTGCGCGACTCGTCAGCCAGCTGCTTTGGGATCTTCTCCCGGAGTCGCTGGAGGGCCGTCGCCACGCCTTCGAACAACAAGCTGAGCTTGGCGCTGGGTTGGCGGTGCTCATCGGAGGAGTACCCGAAATCCTCCATCCCCAGCTGCGCCAGCTTCTTGTCAATGGCCACGGCAGCATCCACAAGACCCTCGGTCCAGTGCTCCACAGTCTCCCTAAAAGTGTTCTGGGCGGCAGTAGCATTCGCTAGCAGCGCCTCGTCGGCCTTGATCTTCTCCGACAAGGCCACTTCCCGCTCCCTGGCGCCGTCCAGCGTCTGAGTCAAAGTGGCCAGCTTCAACTCAAGATCCGCGTTGGAGTCCTTGGCGGAGCTAAGTTCTTTGCTCCTCTCAGCAAGACGACCTTGCAGCTCGCCATGAGCGGCGGCGTCCTTCTCGCGCTCACGCTTGAGCGCAGCAAGCTCCTCGCCGCTCGCCTTGAGATCGGCCTCTAGCTATGCCACCTTCGTCTCCAGCTCTTTCTTGGCGGCCTCGGCAGCTGCGGCAGCATCCTTTGCTTCCTTGAGAGCCCCGCCAAACGTTTGCTCGCGCGCGGCAAGCTCCTCCTCGTGGCTGTCAAGGTTGACCTTCTGCTGCGCCAGCTCACCCTCCCGCGCAGACAGCTCCTCGGCGGCAAGCCGCTGTTGCTCTTCAGCTTTAGCCTTCTCGAGGAGGAAGGCTTTCCGCTCCTTGACCAGTTGCCTCCGCTCCTCCGCCAAGCACCGGAGAGCTTCCTGGTTAAGACCCCGGAGCTCCTCCACGTTCTTCTCGATGTCCACTCCCGCCTGTGCGACAAGCGCTTCTTGGGATTCCAGCTTGGCCTGCCGGGCGCGGTAGAGCGACACCAGCTTCCGCAGCAGCCGCTCCTCCTTAGCCTCGCCGCTGCTGCTGCTCGGCGCGTCAACCAGCGACAGCCCAGCGGAGGCGAGCACCTCTCCGTCAAAGGCTTCTCCTTCGACCGGCGCCCTGGAGCTTGACGCCCATGGGAGCTTGATGAAGACACCATCGCCGGCCTTCAAATAGGCGCCGGGCTGGGGCTCTTCGGAGCCTGACGTCGCGGGCAGTAGCAGAGGGATCGGCGGTCGGCGTAGCGCCTGATGCTCCTGCGGCCTCAGGGCCGTCAGTGCGATCACCGGACCCCTCGCCGGCTTCTGCGTCGGCAGCCTTGGCGGCCTCCTCACCGCAGGATCATCGGCGTCGGCTGCTTCTTCGTAGCAGCGACGTCGTCGGTGTTGCCACGCGCGTTCTCATCGCCAGCAACCTCGTGGCAGATGGATCTAACGCCGGAAAAGGGAGAAAAGTCAAGCAAATATCCAAAAAGAAAATCAGAAGAAGAAGAACCCAAGGGAAGTTTTTCAAGCAAAAGGATTACCTGTACTGGGCTCTATAGTCACGCTCTCCACCACCGGGGGTCGCTGGTGCTGTCCCTTGCCGGAGAACTCTCCCTTGCCGGAGACTTCTCCCTTATCGGAAAATTCTCCCTTGCCGGAGATCGCTCCCTTGCCGAGGAATCCTCCCTTGGCGGTGTAGTCGAAGCAGATGACATGTCGGGGCGGTTTCCGGGCGCCCCTGGTGAAGCTGCTCTGCTCCTACACAAACCAACAGTCAGATATCAGCAAAGAAAGAGCACCCATGCGCGCCGAACAGCAGGAAGTAAACCATATACTTACGCTGGGGGCTGCGCTGGGGGCTGCTTTGGGGAATGGTTGCCGGGTCCGGCAAGGTGGTCTCGGACACACCCCCTGCTGTCGCGGTGGGTTCGTCCTCGATGACAATCACCGGGACCTTGGCTCTCTTCGCCACTCTCTGGGCCAGCGTCCTGAAAAGGAATGGATTCAGAGTGAAGCAAAGCAGATGCAAGACAAAGCAACAAAATTGAAAAACTACAAGTACAACGAAGAATCTTACTCTTCTTCTTCCTCGTCGGAGCTGAGCGCGGAGAGATCGAAGTCCGGCTCGCCTCCGGTGCGACGAGGCGGAGGAGTAGGTTCCCTTGTCCGCTTGGCAGGTGCCGTAGCGGTGGACCAGGAAGACCCCGCTCCAGTTGCCGCAACGGCGTGAGGAGCTCCCGCGGCAACACTGCTTGCCGCGGTAGAGCGTGTCGCACGGCACGGCGGCTTTTGACTCGTCTGCCACTCTGCTACGTCCCCGGCCTTGCGGAGACGCCTTCTAGGTGGAGCTGGGGGCTCCCCTTGCGACGAGCTGCCTGAAGGTTCGAGCCCAACAAGTTCTCCCTCGCCGGGCTCGCTCGACTTAGCTTCAGGCCCGACAAGCTCTTTCTCGCCGGCAAGCTCCTCTCGCTCGGCAAGGCTTGCCGCCTCTGCTGCCTCTGCCTCCTCCACGGTGAATCCGAATTCGCCCGCGGCAGCTGCTGCCGCCGCCTCTTCCAGCCTGGTGGCGATGCACTGCATCTCCGCGTCGGTGGTGTCGCGGGTGAGGCTTTTTTGTTCATCGGGGCGGACCGCCACTTCTACCAAGCCGTTGAAGAACTCCTGCACGACGTCATCTGCAGGCTCTTGCCAAGTTGGGACAATCCCATGCGAATCGCACAACGGCATCATTGCACGGATGCGGTCGAGCGAGGAGTTGTTGCACAGCGGAACGACACCCCTCGGCAACATGAACGCTTCGGGATGTTGAGGATCGCGCTTGAACAGCTCCAGGATCATCGCGTCCAGTTCCAAGACAGTGAAGTTGAAGTTGAGGCCCGGGCGCAGCCTCATGATATCTGCCGCATTCTGGAACTCCCAGGGGTCTCCTCCTCTCCTGCAGGGGGGCGATGCGGCGGCCAAGAAAATCTTCGCCAACGGCGCCTACGGTGAGCCCGGCAAGCCTAAGGCGTAGGATCCGGGTGACGGCAATCCTCAGCCTATCGTCTTCCGGGGCCACGTTGCTCCAATCGTTGCCGCGCGCTATTGGGGCTTGGCGCTGGGCAGTAAATGGCTGCGGGTTCTCCTCGACGATCCAGCACCGGTCTGCTCTCCATTCCAACCACTCGCTGCGGAGCTCTCCCTCCAGATAGGCTTCCTTCTTGCCGGTCCTCGAGATCCAGGCAATTCCGCCGGATAAGGGCTCCCCTCTCTCTACTCAGGGCATGAAGAAATGACAGAAAAGAGCTACGTTTGGATAGATTCCGACAAAGTTTTCGCAGAGATGTGCGAAAACTGCCATGGTCAGAACAGCATTGGGGGTGAAGTCAAGGAGGCAGAACCCGTAGGTGTTCATGATATCGCAGAAAAATTCAGAGAAAGGCGGGCAGAGCCCGCAGTAGAAGAACAGCGCGAAGAAGGGGTATCCATTCGGAGCCAGTTCCGAAGCGGCAGCGGGGAGTACCTTCGTGCGCGGATGCGCTCGCGTCTCCATCGACCAGAAGAGGTAGTAGTACTCCCTCAGCTCCTTCGCGGCAAGCTGGGGGGGGGGAGATTGCCCGCTCCTTCCGCAGCGCCGCGAGCCGCTGCGCCTCGGCCGACTTCACGACCTTCCCCTTGTCGGCTTTCGGAGCCATGGCGGAGGTGGTGGGGGAGATCGACGGCGTTGGTGATGCTGGTGGCGACGGGGGGCGGAGCGCTGCTCTCTTTCAGCTTTGGGAAGAAGGGGGGAGCGGCGGAGTTTTCTGAGATTGGAGTAGCAACCGGCGAGATGGGCGAACTGCCCCTGTTTCCCCTGCTTATAAAGAGGGAGGGGGCGGGCGTTCCGTCTTTCCGAATAAAGAAACCACCCACGATCTCTCCCACGACGCCGCATTCAACGCGTGCCGTTCGGGAAGGGCGCGGTGGATACGGAGTAAGATACGGCGTAACCCAGGCCGCGCGTGCCCGTGCCCTGTTTTGGGCTTGGCCCAATAGCGCTCGGCACCGTGTGTGGCCCTGGCCCGGGGGCTCCTGTCGGTGTACTAGAGTAGGGGTACCCTAGTATCCCGAACTTGTGCACGGGCAGTTGCAGCACCCTGCGGCAAGGCTTGCCGGGTGACCGCCAAGGTCCTCCATGGTTCCTTTGGAGCCATACAAGAACAGAGTATTCAAGCCAAGGAGACAAGGCCCCGGCAAGAGGAGCTTGCCGAGAAGGCCAACCAAGGCATCTCAAGGAACTTGCCGCGACGCGCCACGCGTCCCGGCGAGGCCCGGTGAGCAACAAGCTTCCGGACGCGACAAGACAACGACCGCGGCAAGGCGCTTGCCGTGGCAAGCTACCACTCTGCACTTGCGCTCCAGCACATCCACCAACGTGTCGCCCTGGGACCTTTCCAGGAGCGCGTGGCAAGAGGCTGTGCAGCCAGCAGTGCGCGGTGGCAAGCGGCGCTGACAAGTTTGTCATCGTGGCGAGCGGTGGCGTCCCTGACGGTCCCTTTTTGCACTGTTTGGGCGACGTAGACGGGCATTTAATGCCTTTGTCCCCTGCCGTCAGGGTTAGGTAGGATACACTGTACAGGTAGTTGTACCAACCACAATTCCTTTTCCATTTTTACACTTGTCTACGTTGCCACCTGTCGGTGACCCCTTGAGCATATAAAAGCAGGCCCATGCGCAACGTAGAGAGGGTTCGAAAGCAGAAATCACTCACGCTCGGTCTCGTCGGCAGCTGGTGTGTACTATAGCACTCAGCACTCCCGAGCAAGAACTCAATACACTCAGACATGCAGCAGTAGGAGTATTATCTCTCCGGAGAGCTCTGAAGCTGGGTAAACTGCTCGTGTGCTTCGCCTCGATCTGCTCTTCGTGTGATCTCCGCCCCCCGCCGAACCAAAAGGGGCTCGGTCCGCCGGTCCCATAGGTGTTCATGAATCAGTTTCCCTGACAAAATCGTTTCCCCCTGACTGCTAGGACCCACCGGACGGGCCACCGTATTTCGCGAAAAAACTTTCCCCCCGCTGTCTGCTCGGACCCACCGGAAGTGCCTCCTTATTACGCACAAAAAAATGGATACTCCCCCGGCTAGCTGGGACCCACCTTGATGGGAGGCTATCTTGTGGGCCTACTAAGTTGACGGGGCTGAAGGGCTTTGTCAACTTAGTCAATATGAACGATTCTAGCTCCAGTGACCGTACGATGTCCATCCAACGGCCGTAGTGCTTATTCAACCTCTGGTCTTCTTGCTCCAGCTGCCCAAAGCAGCACCGGTCGTGCCGCATGCTCCTGCCTCCCGTGGCCGGCTGTGCTGTCGCGGAGGCCTCACCGCCCCCTACTATTCCCGCCGCTGGCCAGGCCCTGCGGTGACGGCAGCCTCACACCGCAGCTGAACCAGTGAACCCTCGTACTCCTCTCCGCGCAGGCTTCCACTGCCGCGTCTTCCCCGGCTCCGCGTTTTCCCCTTCTTAGGCCTCGTCGTCATCCACCGCCGTGGTGCTCTCCGCGCGACGTGGTCAACGTGGTCAAGGAACGACTTCCATCGGAAGAGTACTGTACATGGAGAGGCTGACAACTGGGTCCACGGCCACAGCCCAGTTTTTTTGTGATTTGCCAATTAAGTCGCTTTGGCAGGCCTGTTGGGCTGCAAATCTTTCAAGACGAGGAGAGATTTTCATTCGGCTGGCCGGGAAAATGACCCATCAGTAATGAGAAATGGGCTGTACATTTTTAAAACACATCAAACCTGCAATTAGTTTCAAATATTTTTTTTCATTTCAAGATTTTAAATTACATTAATTTTTATGCGTGGAGAATTTGTTGGATTTTATATTAATATACGTTTATTTTTAAAATCAGTTTGAATGGGAGTCGAAATTTCGGGATTAAAAACAGTTCAGACCGCACCGAAATATGCAAAATTTTGTATAATTTTTTAACCGTGGCCACAATATGGGTTGTAATGCTAACAAAAAGAATATGGGATCCAAAAAAACCTTAAGAATTAGCAAATGGGCTGTAAATTATTAGAAATAATGGCAGATGGGATGTATGCTGTTTTCCACAGATTTGAGGCTTTCCTAAAAAAAGGTTGACGCACAAGCAGTGACGGTTGGATGTCCATCCAACGGCCGTCGTGCTTCTTCAATCTCTTCTCTTCCTGCTCCAGCCGCTCAAACAAGCGCCGGCGGGACTGCCTACTCCCTCCTGCCCGCGGCCGGCTGTGCTGCCGCGCAGGCCTCACCACCCCACCATACTCCCATCGCTGGCCTAGCCATCCCTCTACTCTCCCACACCTGCTGTTATTCTCCGGCGACGGCAGACGAACCAGTAAACCCTCGTTCAGTCGTACTCCCCTCCGCATGGGAAACAACTGCTGAGTCTTCCCTGCCTCCATGTCGTTCCCTTCCTAGGCCTCGCCGTCGTCCACCGCCCTGGTGCTCTCGGCGCGGCCTGGTCAACGTGGTCAACGACCGACATGCATCTGAAGTGGACTGTACGTGGAGAGGCCGACAGCTGGGTCCACGGCCGCACGCAAGGAAATGCCTCCTTATTATGCACAAAATAATGATTCGTCCACCTGACATCAGGGACCCACCGAAAGGGCCTCAGTATTTCGTGAAAAAACGTTACCGCCACTGATAGCTCGGACCCACCAGCTATATCTTCGCACGCAAGGAAGTGCCTCCTAATTACACAAAAAAATGAATACTCCCCCTGTTAGCTGGGACCCAGTATAGTGGCTGGCTGACTCGTGGGCCTACTAAGTTGACGGGGACAGAGGGCTTTGTCAACTTACTCAATATGCACAATTCTAGCTCCAGTGACCGTACGATGTCTATCCAACGGCCGTAGTGCTTCTTCAACCTCTGGTATTCTTGCTCCAGCCGCCCAAACCAGTGTCGTTCGTGCCTCGTGCTCCTGCCTCCCGTGGTCGGCTACGATGCGGCAGAGGCCTCACCGCCCCCTACTACTCCCACCGCTAGCCAGGCCATCCCTCTACTCACCCACACCCCCTGTTATTCTGCAGCGACGGTAGCCTCACACCGCAGCGAACCAGTGAACCCTCGTACTCCTCTACGCATGGGCATCCACTGTCGCGTCTTCCCCGGCTCCGCGTCGTCCCCTTCCTAGGCCTCGCCGTCGTCCACCGCCCTGGTGCTCTCGGCGCGGCGGGGTCAACGTGGTCAAGGAACGGCTTCCATCGGATGTGGACTGTACGTGGAGAGGCTGACAGCTGGGTCCACGGCCGCAGCAAGGAAGTGCCTCCTTATTATGCGCAAAATAATTATTCCTCCACCTGACAGCGGGGACCCACCGGACGGGCCACCATATTTCACGAAAAAAATGTTTCCCCCCTGACTGCTGGGACCACCACCTACACCTTCGCACGCAAGAAGTGCGTCCGGGCAAAAAAAACGATTCGCCCCCCTGACTGCTGGGACCCACCAGCTACATCTTCGCACGCAAGGAAGTGCGTCCGGGCAAAAAAAATGATTCGCCCCCTGACTGCTGGGACCCACCAGCTACATCTTCGCACGCAAAGGAAGTGCATCTGGGCAAAAAACGATTCGCCCCTCTGACTGCTGGGACCCACCAGCTACATTTTCGCACGCAAGGAACTACCCGACAGTCGGGACCCACCTGGTCGAAGCATACGTAGCATTGTCATTCTGGTTGTGAATTTGTACGTACATATATACTGGTCGATGTAGAGGCGCGCACGTGGTCGTAATAGAGGCACGTACGTGTCGTAGTAGAGGCGCACACATAGCATGTACACGTACGTACAACGGCCAGGGTGCAAGAAAGAAAATACGGCCACGTATTTGTACATACGGGCGGGGTCTCGAACGCCTAGTCACGCATACGTACGGCGAGGGCTCGTGTTCAAGGGGAGGCAACGGAATGCATCGTGTTCATGGGAAGGCAATAGAATGTGGCGTGTTCATGGGGAGGCAACGGAATGCGTCGTGTTCATGGGAGGCAACGGAATGCGCCGTGTTCATCGGGAGGCAACGGAACGCATGGGAGCCAATCGGCTTGGATGGAACAGGCGATGGAAATGAGGCCTGGTGTACCGCAGAACGGAGGAAACAGACCTGCTATGGTCGAAACGGGGGTCCTATTGATCGGGAGGGGTGTGGCATACCGCAAAACGGACGAGACGGACCTCCTACGGTCGAAACGGGGGTCCCGCTGATCGGGAGGGGTGTGGCGTACCGCAAAATGGATGAAACGGACCGCCTACGGTCGAAACGGGGGTCCTGTCCATCTGGAGGGGTGTGGTGTACCGCAAAACGGGACTCCACGGGATATTGTTCATCTCCACCATCGACCTCCTCCAGCCTCCACGGGCTCCTGTTCATTCAGCCTCCACCGCGCACTACTCCACCGGCTACTGTTCAACCACCCCTCCACTGTCTATTGTTTATCCAGCCCTCCACACCACGGGGTCCTGTTCAACCACCCCTCCATGGCCACCCCTCCACCGTCTACTGTTCATCCAGCCCTCCACACCACGGGTTCCTGTTCACCCAGAGGCAACGCCACCGCTCACTGTTCATCCAACCCCCCCCCCCCCATAACGCTCACTGTTCATCCAATCAATCGACTTCTGTTAGTAGCAGTAGTGAAGGAATTGCTCCATCGGGTTCAGTTAACAGCCATCGATCGATCGCTCGGGTTCAGTAACGCGTAGCCTGCAGTGCAATCGCTCGGGTTCAGTTAGAGCCCAACGCCTCGCTCGGGTTCAGTTAGAGCCAATGCGTCGCACACACGCGCGTACGTACGGGAGATACGCGCATCGCTCCGCCCCGACCTCCCACCATAACCGGCAAGTCCCCAAAATTTTCCTTCCCCTTGCTTCTACCACGGTTTTTTCCGTCATGGACGGCCCAAAGAATGTCAGGCAGCTGCGTCTCCGGCCCGCCCAAGACGAAAAGCCCATTTTCTGTCATGATTTTTAGTCATAGAAGTAGGAGCCCACCACATCTATGATGATACCGGGTTTTGTCACAATTATCGTCATAGAAGTGTCATATGTATGACAGAAAAAAAATTCGTTCGGCCCAAAATGTCACGGATGTGTCTTTTGTAGTGTAGGCTCGTCAAGTTTGACCTGAGTATTATGCGTGTGCAAAACTGGCTTGCACCCGTTGTATGTGAACGTACAGCTTATCACACCCGATCATCACGTGGTGTCTCAGCACGACGAACTGTAGCAATGGTGCATACTCAGGGAGAACACTTATACCTTGAAATTCAGTAAGGGATAATCTTATAATGCTACCGCCATACTAAGCAAATAAGATGCATAAAGGATAAACATCACATGCAATCAAAATATGTGACATGATATGGCCATCATCATCTGGTGCTCATGATCTCCATCACCGAAGCATCGTTATGATCTCCATAGTCACCAGCGCGACACCTTGATCTGCATCGTAGCACCGTTGTCGTCTCGCCAACTATTGTTACTACGACTATCGCTACCGCTTAGTGATAAAGTAAAACAATTACATGGCGATTACTTTGCATACAATAAAGCGACAACCATATGGCTCCTGCCAATTGGCGATACCTTTGTTACAAAACATTATCATCTCATACAACAATTTATATCATCATGCCTTGACCATATCAAATCACAGCAAGCCCTGCAAAAACAAGTTAGACGTCCTCTATTTCCTTTTTGCATGTTTTACGTGGCTGCTACGGGCTTCTAGCAAGAACCGTTCTTACCTACGCATCAAAACCACAACGATTTTTCATCAAGTGTGCTGTTTTAACCTTCAATAAGGATAGGGCATAGCCACACTCGATTGAACTAAAGTTGGAGAAATAGACACCCGCCAGCCACCTATGTGCATAAGCACGTCGGTAGAACCAGTCTCATGAACGCGGTCATGTAATGTCGGTCCGGGCCGCTTCATCCAACAATACCGCCGAATCAAAGTATGACATACTCGTAAGCAGTATGACTATTATCGCCCACAACTCTTTGTGTTCTACTCGTACATATAACATCTACGCATAAACCTGGCTCGGATGCCACTATTGGGGAATGCAGTAATTTCAAAAAAAATCCTACGATCACGCAAGATCTATCTAGGTGATGCATATCAACGAGAGGGGAGAGTGTGTCCATGTACCCTCGTAGACCAAAAGCGGAAGCGTTAAGTAACGCGGTTGATGTAGTCGAACGTCTTCGTGATCCAACCGATCAAGTACTGAATGCACGGCACCTCCGTGATCTACACACGTTCAGCTTGGTGACGTCCCTCAAACTCTAGATCCAGCTGAGGCCGAGGAAGAGTTCTGTCAGCATGACGGCATGGTGACGGCGATGATGAAGTTACCGGTGCAGGGCTTCGCCTAAGCACTACGGCAATATGACCGAGGTGGAAATCTATGGAGGGGGGCACCGCACACGGCTAAAAGATCAACTTGTGTCTATGGGGTGCCCCCTCCCCTGTATATAAAGGAGGGTGGGAGGGGGCTGGCCGGCCTCATGGTGCGCCCCCAAGGGGGGGATTCCTACTCCTACTAGGAGTAGGTTTCCCCCCTTTCCTAGTCCAACTAGGAGGGGAAGGAAGGGGAAGAGAAGAAGAAGGAAAGGGGGGCCGGCCCCCTCCCAATTCTGATTGGGCTTGGAGGGGGGCGCCCCACCTCTTGGCCGCCTCTCTCTCTTCCACTAAAGACCATGTAGGCCCATTAAGCCCCCGGGGGGTTCCGGTAACCCTCCGGTACTTCGGTTTTATCCAAAACTTATCTGAAACACTCCCGGTGTCTGAATATAGCCGTCCAATATATCAATCTTTATGTCTCGACCAATTCGAGACTACTCGTCATGTCCGTGATCTCATCTGGGACCCCGAACAACCTTCGGTACATCAAATCACATAAACTCATAATACCAATCGTCATCGAACGTTAAGCGTGCGGACCCTACGAGTTTGAGAACTATGTAGACATGACCGAGACACGTCTCCGGTCAATAACCAATAGCGAAACATGGATGCTCATATTGGTTCCTATATATTGTACGAAGATCTTTATCGGTCAAGCCGCATAACAATATACGTTGTTCCCTTTGTCATCGGTATGTTACTTGCCCGAGATTCGATCATCGGTATCGTCATACCTAGTTCAATCTCGTTACCGGGAAGTCTCTTTACTCGTTTTGTAATACTTCATCTCATAAGTAACTCATTAGTCACAATGCTTGCAAGGCTTATAGTGATGAGTACCGAGAGGGCTGATAGACACCTCTCCGAAACACGGAGTGACAAATCCTAATCTCGATCTATGCCAACCCAACAAACACCTTCGTTGACACCTGTAGAGCACCTTTATAATCATCCATTTATGTTGTGACGTTTGGTAGCACACAAAGTGTTCCTCCGGTATTCGGTAGTTGCATAATCTCATAGTCTGAGGAACTTGTATAAGTCATGAAGAAAGCAGTAGCAATGAAAGTGTCACGATCATAATGCTAAGCTAATGGATGGATCATGTCCACCACATCATTCTCCTAATGATGTGATCCCGTTCATCAAATGACAACATATGTCTATGGTTAGGAAACATAACCATCTTTGATTAACGACCTAGTCAAGTAGAGTCATACTAGGGACAATATGTTTTGTCTATATATTCACACATGTACTAAGTTTCTGGTTAATACAATTCTAGAATGAATAATAAACATTTATCATGAAATAAGGAAATAAATAATAACTTTATTATTGCCTCTAGGGCACATTTCCTTCACTGGCTGCATCTCCTCCCCTCCCACCTATATATATGTGGGGAAGGGGCGCCTAGAACTTACAACATCAATTGTCAGCCGTGTGCGGCGCCCCCCTCCATAGTTTACACCCCTGGTCATATTCTTGTAGTGCTTAGGCAAAGCCCTGCGCGGATCACATCACCATCACCGTCATCACGCCATCATGCTGACGGAACTCATCTACTTCCTCGACATCTTGCTGGATCAAGAGGACAAGGGACGTCATCAAGCTGAATGTGTGCAGAACTCGGAGGTGCCGTACGTTCGGTACTTGATCGGTCGGAGCTAGAAGAAGTCCGACTACATCAACCGCATTGTCAAACGCTTCCGCTTACGGTCTACGAGGGTACGTAGACACACTCTCCCTCTCTCGTTGCTATGCATTTCCTAGATAGATCTTGCGTGAGCGTAGGATTTTTCTTTTGAAATTGTATGCTATGTTTCCGAACAAGATTTTATCTGTTGAAGAACTTACAAAGGTTTTTCAGTAAAAAGAGCTTTGTTATGTACAACCACATCTAGGATTCCAATCCCACAATGAATTTTAGGTTTGCACACTTTATCTCAAGCAATTAAAGCTGGGCCTGAGTTGTCATGTCCATATTTCCTCCAAAAGAAATGTCTCAAGTATTTATTAACTTGTTCAATGATCCCAACAATTAGGGCCAAAGCACACATGAAGAATATAGGCAAAGCAGAGAAAACAAATTTTATAAGTTACAATCTTCCATCATAAGACAACAGAGTAGAGCGTCTAGCCAATCTTCTTTCAATCGTTTGACATATGGGAGTAAAATCTTCATTTCTTGATCTGCTATCACTAAGAGGGAGGCCAAAGTATGTGAATGAGATTTTTTTTTGAGCTTACATTCCAATAGTCCAAGAATTATGTTCATTTTTTCATCTCATACATTCATATGAACCAAGAATGAATTGTTGTAATCAATCTTCGGACTAGTTTGTGCAGAAAAACGGGCCAAAAGATTATTTAGTTGTAGATGTTGAGATTTTACTATAGGCATGATCAACATAGTGCCATCTGCATATTGAATCACTAGAAATTCTTGATTGCTCTGAGTTAAATAGGGGGTTTGTTTAAGTATGGCTTGCATTGCACCATTAAGAATGGACTGCAAAAGGTTAGCATCTGGCACAAAAATAAGAGGGAGAGAGGATCCCCCTATCTAACCCCTCTTTTATATAGAATTTGCTTTCTTTGAACACCATTTAGCAAAATAGAGGAGAAGCCAAAGCTATAAATCATGGTAGTCCAATTGAAACATACCAACACTAAGGGGATCTCTCCCTCATGGCTCTACGCTCTCCCGGTATACTGGCCTAAGTGTTTAGACTCCTAATTGGACATACTCTAATCTCGGTCTAATTTGTCTAATAGAATTAGACTCTTAATTAGAAGCGCCTCTAGGCTTTCTCTCTCTCTCTTTCAAGTTTTCTTAGATCCACTAGTAGAAAAACACCTAATAGTTCCCGGTTCGTAAGGGCTTTTAGTCCCGGTTCATGAACCGGGACTAATGGGTCATTACTAATACCTCCACCCATCAGTCCCGGTTCAAACACGAACCGGGACCAATGTGCCTCCACGTGGCCTATGCGCCAAGTCCAGTCAGGGGGCCTTTTGTCCCGGTTGGTGGCACCAACCGGGACCAAAAGTCCATGTTTTTTTAGAAAAGTGGCTGCTTTAGGGGTTTTGGGGGTTATTTTTAGGTTGTTATTAGCTAGCTAATAGAGAGAAGTGTCCTCTCTTATATCTTCGTCCTTGGTTTACCAACGCTGCTACTATATATGTTCATTTCACCCGCTGATATAATAACTCATGCATGCTCGCATCATACATCATCATATATAATAACAAGTCCTACTAATCATGCATCATCATACAACTTCTACTCGTTATTAATAATAAGTCATACGATCATCATCCTCATAGTCATCGAACCCAACCCTGCATAATTGTTCTTAGCACATGATCAGGTAGGACCTAAACACCCTTAAAGTAAAATAGCATAAAACAATATAGACCCTGACTCTCCATTATGAAGAATGGCGATCATCCTATCTCCAATTCTTGCCCTTCGCTGCTTTTTGCTTCCAAGAAGCTCCTTACAACTGTCCATACATTTTTTCTATTCTTTGATTGTCATGTCTCCACTTATTTTAGAAACCCGGTATGGACAGTTGAGATTCGTAGGAAGACCTGGTTGTATGTTCAAAACATGAAGGATACCGTGCGTATACATCAGATGAGGCACACAATCATTCGGGGTTATCTGTTGAAAAACATAGTAATAACTTCGTAGTTAGCAATGATGTATTAGTTTTAGAAGTGTGCAAAAAGATGCACGGATGTCGTAATAGTAAGAAATCTTACCAGGGTATCTCCATGGTAGTTACCGTAGTTCAACACGTGCACTAGTGGCATGTATTGACCATAATGTTGAGGAGTTTGATTGTAGATATTGTAATTCTCAAGTTCAGTACAAAACGCGACCAGATGATTTTTCTCCTGATAAGTTAATTCGGAGCCTTTGGTGTAGTAGGTTCTGTCTACCATCTTCTGCACATTCTTTGAAGAACGAAAATAAGTTGTCAATGGAAATAAGTTGTCAACTATTTTGAAATAAACAATATAAATTACTTAATAACTATGTTAAGCTCACATGGGGGAAGAACTGGAGGTGTATCCACAAGGACGCAAATCGAAGGTCTCTCTTGCTCGATTGTAGGATCACCAAGATCCATGGTGACAAGCATACCCTCATCAAAACCATACATCTTGCAAAGTGCTTCCCAATTTTTTCAACCAAAATGGGTTACACTCTGAGCATTGTATAGCTTTACTTGAAAATCCACACCATGATGGGTACTTAGGATAAATTTTTTGGTTTCCATACTTTCATGGTCTTCAAAACCCGTCCTCTTCGAGACATAGCGTCTTGCAAAGCATGGGATAAGCTAGTCGAATTGGAAAAGATGAAAAATACACGTTAAAATAGTTGAAGTCGTTCTTAATTATGAAAAAAACTATTGTCGTCGTTACGTACCGTATGAATATCGAAGGTCTCCTCGAGCTTAATGCTAAAGCGCCGATCTTCGTCCAGCTCAATGAACCTGTCGCACATACCTCGGTTGTCGTGGCACCAGTCGCACTCCCCCGGGCGGTTTTCATCGTCCGAGTACGACATTTCCGGCCTATGTTCATAATTCAAATATTAAACTAGATCATTATTATTAATCACAGGTTGACTATCGGTGATGTACGTAGCTCCTCCTTTCATTCCGGAGTGCATTATTACACCAAATTGTCTAGCACATGGGAATGAAGGAGAACTTATCCAATATGAGCATTCAATAAGCAAAACCAAATCATAAAATAAGCAAAACCAAATCATAAAATAAAGTAATATTCAAATTAGCATGCATTCAATAATTATAAGCAAAAGTACATCATCTCTTGGTGTCCGCACATCGTCGAATATTATCACTAATATAGCATCACTAATACAACTAGAACCGTAGCGCCCGACGGGTATCGTCGCGGGCGGTGGACACCGAAAGATAAGGAACCATCACAGGATCATAGCTCCAGTGAGATCCCTGAAGAACCTGTCAGGTATTGTCGAACCTGCCCTCCAATGCAACCATGTAGCGACGGACGTGCTCGTCCTCCTCGCTGACACGGTGACGTACCACCTCCGCGGTGTCCGGAAGCCTCAGCACCGTCACTGGCCCACGCGACCGCCACCAAACAAGGATCGGGTCAACAACGGGCTGCCTCCTCACCAACCTACGTCCCCCGGAAGGTAGCACCTCCCAATACCAGCCCGGCGGAGCCCAGTCCTGAACATGGCCCTGATCAAGCAGACCTCCACCGCCGAGTCGACGACGACGAGGATGCGGGATAGGCATCGCCGATGTCGATGCGGGAACTACGTACTTCTATATATAGTTAAATAAAGTAGTTTTATTAATTAAATCAACTATCTAGTTCAACTACTAAGCACTTACTATAAATAAATAAAGCAGTACTTACGAAAAACAAAGTAGCACTTACTATAAATAAATAAAGTAGCACTTACTACAAACTACTTCTATATATAGTAAAATAAATTAGTTTATTAAATCAACTAGCTAGTTCAACTATATATGAAGCACTTACTATAAATAAAAGAAAATAGTACTTACTAAAAATAAAGTAGTATTTTTCTAACTAATTATATTAAACACTTTCTCTTCTTATTTTTTTCCTTTTTCTAAATACTATGAACAAAAAAATCATTAAAATTCTATGAACAAAATTAATTACACAATCTAAATATCACCAAAAAAATCTATTAACAATAATATCACCAAACATGCATATTCAACAATAATATCACCAAAAAATCTATTAACAGAAAAAAAATCTAACACAATATGAACAAATTAATTACACAATCTAAATTAACATACTATGAACTACATATCCAAATTACTACACATCTAATCTAACAAAAAAATCTATGAACTACAAAAAAATCTAAAAAAATCATAAAAAGTTGCTCACGGCGAGGTCGACAGCGAGGTGCGGCGCGGGGCGGCGACGGTGTCGGGGCGGCGCTGGCCGGGGCGGCGACGTCGGGGCGGCAGGGCGGGGCGGGGCGGCGACGGCGTCGGGGCGGGGCGGCGACGGCGTCGGGGCGGGGCGGCGACGGCGAGGTGGCGGCAGGGGACGGCGCGCGACGTCGGGAGAGGAGGAGGAGAGATCGAAGTGGGGATGCAGTTCTAAAATTTTCCTAAGTGCTACTTATATAGCAAAGGCTTTGGTCCCGGTTCGTGGCACAAACCGGGACCAATGCCCCCTTTAGTCCCGGTTGGTGGCACCAACCAGGACCAAAGGCCTCTTTTCAGCAGCCCAGAGGGCGGGAAACAAAGACCTTTGATCCCGGTTGGTGCCACTACCCGGGACTAAAGAGGGGCATTGGTCCCGGTTGGAGCCACCAACCGGGACTAAAGAGGGGCATTCGTCCCGGTTGGAGCCACCAACCGGTACCAATGGACCCGTCTAATTACTTATTTATTTTCTGTAGCTGTTTTTTAGTTGATTCTTTCTGCAGCTGTTTTTTTAGTCCCACCTCGCCAAGCGAGAGGCACTCGCAGCTGTTTATAAGTCCTGAGTGCAGATACGATGAAGAAGAGGCTCAATGCTCACCTGCACGTTGGTTCGCTTCAAGCCTTGAGGAATAGGGTAGACTGCACGGAGCTATGTGCAGTGCAGTTTACACTATTCCTAAAGGCTTGAAGCGAATTAAATAAAAAAAATAAATAAAAAACTACTCAGAAATAAATAAAAAAAATAAATATAGCAGAAAAGAAAAAAAAACTATATAAAAAACTACTCAGAAATAAATAGAAGAAAAAATAGTTGTGATTAACTTTACTAAAAAATGAGCATAGATGCTTATTTTTAATGACTTATTACCTCACAAAAAAATAGAAAAAAATAAATATAGCAGAAAAGAAAAAAAACTATATAAAAAACTACTCGGAAATAAATAGAAGAAAAAATAGTTGTGATTAACTTTACTAAAAAAATGAGCATAGACGCTTATTTTATGACTTATTACCACATAGAAATAAATAGAAAAAAATAAATGTAGCAGAAAAGAAAAAAACTATATAAAAAACTACTCGGAAATAAATAGAAGAAAAAATATTTGTGATTAACTTTACTAAAAAAATGAGCATAGATGCTTATTTTTAATGACTTATTAGCACACAGAAATAAATAGAAGAAAATAAATATAGCAGAAAAGAAAAAAACTATATAAAAAACTACTCAGAAATAAATAGAAGAAAAAATAATTGTGATTAACTTTACTAAAATCTTTTTTATTTTTAATGACTTATTACAACTCAGAAATAAATAGAAAAAATAAATATAGCAGAAAAGAAAAAAAACTATATAAAAAACTACTCAGAAATAAATAGAAGAAAAAATAGTTGTGATTAACTTTACTAAAAAAATGAGCATAGATGCGCTTATAGAGAAAATTCAACCTAAATTCATAATAAATTTCTACTAACTTCAGAGAAATTCAGTATGAATTTAGGTCAAATTTCCTGTATAAGGGCATCTATTTTCATTTTGAGAGGAGCTCAACAAGGCAGAGAGGGAGGGGCTTATAAACCGGTGTGAGCCCCCTTCAGTTGGCGAGGTGGGACTAAACTCTGGCCGCAACGAGGACCAACCCTTTAGTCCCGGTTGGTGGTATGAACCGGGACTAATGGGCGGCCTTTGGTCCCGGTTCATGCCTCCAACCGTTACCAATAGTGGTGGGCCAGGAGCGAGGACCATTGGTCCCGGTTCGTCCCACCAACCGGGACCAAAAGGTCCAGATGAACCGGGACCAATGGCCCACGTGGCCCGGCCGGCCCTTGGGGCTCATGAACCGGGTCCAATGCCCCCATTGGTCCCGGTACTGGATTGAACCGGGACTAATGGGCTGACCTGGCCTGGACCATTTCCCCCTTTTCTACTAGTGATTTGTTCTTCTTGGACAAGGACTGCTACCGGAGGTCTATCCCAGAATGTGTGGATACCTCGCAGGGGCTTTCTACTTTGAATCTTGATTGGCGGATCGTATTGAAGAAATTCTCGCGGCTGGGAGGTATAACTAAGCTGCAGGAATCATCACGCTTCACCGACAAACCACACAACTTCCTCTACTCTGCTCGTCCATGAGTTTGATCATTACCACCATTCATAATTTTTGTAGGTGTGTTTGTGTAGCATTTTTTGTTGCGTAGCACGTTATCCTACATTATCTACATAGGATAAGATGCTAGATGATTTTTCAAGCTTCGTATTGATTCCCCACCACTACCCACCGACCAAATCTTAGTTGTTAAAACGGAAATCATGAAATGAGAGGCATAAGATTCAGAAGCAATACTCAAGCGGGGAGGCACAACCGACAGGGAAGGGGGAGGACATGATGGTATGAAAAAACGTCAAATTCACATTGGTTGTCACTTTGTAATTAGTCGTTATATATTGTAAATGTCATGCCATAAAAATAAAGACGGTCCAATACCCATTGGTTGTATTAGATTTCCATTAACCAAAACCAAAACAAACTTACAACGTTATTCGAGCCATCGATGATTATTTATATTAACAGAGGTAGCCATCTTATTCTAGCAACTAAACTTAATAGTTTCATCTTTAACATATAGCTTAAAACATATGGAAAGTGTTGATCTCCAAAAGAAATACTGCTCTATGGTAACATTATAATAAGATTCTGAACTCAAAACTTCTACAATTGTAACATTAGCAAAACATAAGTGATCTAGTTCATCCATGAAAAGAACTGCAATTGGAATTTTGAAGTTTCTTACTATCTGCATCTCGATTGTGACATCAAGAGAAAAGCTTGGTTTTATATATTGTATGGATGAAAGTTTCCTATTACACTTAATAATTATATATATATATATATATATATATATATATATATATATAATTTTAAATATAATTCTCTAAATTTGAAACATATGTTGCAAAGAAAGTAATTTAGTTGTTTCATTTTAGAGACATGCATGGCACCTTAAAAGCCGTGGTTAAATCGACTATCTTCCTATCATAGAAAAAGTATGACACCATGGATCAATTTGAAATTGTATGTATATGTATGTGCTCGCATCTTTTTAGTATCCTTAAATGTCTTAATAATACATCCATAGATTTTTCTATAGTGCATGAGTGTATATCTTAGGTTAAGTAAATAAGAAGTTCTAGAGTGTATAAGGTGCCTACAAGAAGGGTTGTCCTTGAATCATTGGCATTAACCATTTCTTGGTTATCTTGGGATCATATACTTCATGATCCTTTCTTCAATGGTCACCCCGCATCCCACATGAAGAATCAATTGGTAGTGACTGGTGGGTGAATGGACGACTACCAGATTTGTTCCTACTTAGATCTCTTTATGGTGTTGTGGAAACTAAAGGTTCAATAATGCATATTTGGGTGATAAACATATATAAACTAAACATCCTAGGAAGACCAAAGCTGTGAAGGTTATAGATAAAACCGATGACTATTTTGATGAAAAGGTCAGATGCCATATATCAAGTAGCACCGACCCTTACAGAAACTAAAAAGTATATCCAAGTTCTTGGGGTGTTGAACAGCTGGAATTTTCTTCCTCCTGCGTCCAACAGCGGGCCACCATGAGAAAATCTCAATGTCGCTATTGGGTCTCTGACAAAGCGGAAAGACCTTGTTGAAACCCAGGAGCTTGTAGAAGTACCGGTCATGAAAGTAGTTGATGTATAATTGAAGATGCCGACAACCGCAATCTGAGGAGAAAATTGCCGCGCAAAGAAGAAAGCGTCAGAGAGGCCTGGAGAACACACCAGACCCGACCAGACAGATTTAGGGAACACAAGCCTCACATGCTCCCAGACAAAGCTGAGAATGGCTAGCCCTTCGCCGGTCGGAGCCAGAGCCAGAGGCCCAAGACGCAAAGTCATGTCGCCGCTTCGTAGAACAATCTTACTGAGATAGATTTGCACATGAAAATAAAACTCGATCCACCTAACAGAGCATGGGAAGCACCACCCTCCACACGCTCCCCGATGACACAAGGAAGCATCGTTGGCAGGATGGCAAGGCGGGAGAACTTATTCCACGCTGCCGCCAACGCCCTCGTCTCGCCACCCATGAACGAATACCGAATCTTAAAGTTAATTCTAACCCTACGTGTGCCTGTCCTCTCTTGTTGCCAGAGCGGCTAAAGAAAAGAGAGGGGGGAATGGGGAAGGCTATATCAGGAGTCGCCGCCCTGCCGCCTAGGTTGCAAAGGAGCAGGGGTATAACGCTACATAACTAAGTTGCATGTAGATATCGATATAATTGATGTCTTGAAAACATCTTCGTGTAGCTTCCAATTTTATTAGAACTGTTTTGTTCAATTTTATTAGAACTGTTTTGTTCAATTTTATTAGAACTGTTTTGTTCGTGCTTGCAGTTTCTTCAACCTGTTGTACTGTGTATGCTTAATCAATAAAGTTGCATTGTTATTCTTAAAAACATAGTAAAATACCATCCAACGGGTTAACAAAAGCAAAATGTAAATTTTATATTTGCATTCTTAAAATTTGATATCTGAGAAGTTAATAGTAATTTTTGCAAAACTACGGTTTTGAAGTCGCTAAAAGTAACGGCGACCTTTTTTTTTTAATAAAAACCAACAATTTTAGGAGCTAGTTCAATAAAATTTGACCGTGCGAACCAACATGTGATTGGATGGTTAGGTGGACAGTTCCCCAGCCCACCAGGGTTCAAGTCTTGGTGCTCGCATTTATTCCTGGATTAATTTCAGCATTTCCAGCGATGCACGTTCAGTGGGAGGAGACTTTCCCATCGACTACGCGACACCTTTGGTGACTTCGTCAATCTCAAGATGATATGCCGGTTCAGTCTCTCGGAGATCCTCATAGGGATAGGATGTGCATCTGTATTGGTAAGAACGAGTGTATACCCGTATTTATGAGTGCTTGCGTCTCTACTATGTTAAAAAAATATTTGCCCACGCAGTGCTCTTCTAGACGTGTGTTCTGTTTCTGAAAAAGGCATCTGTTCAAACGTCTTTTGAGACACGGAGATGCATGTTCGACGATGCAAGGACAAGATTTATTGAGGAAGACACGAAGTTATTACGATTTTGCGGATGCATGCACGCAATATCGACCCATCGTTCGGCGCACATTAATTCCTCGTGGACGTGTTTCCATGCTTTTGAAGCTACGCAGGATATCCATGCATGCATTACGGGCGGTGTTCAATTTCGTGGGTCGGCATGCGTGCTGAGGAGCCTGCTTGTGCCGTCAAGATTCGAGAACGGACGTCACAGATCACCCAGGAGTCCATGGCCATGCATGCCTCGGCCGATGTTCGTAGCTTCACGCCATGGTTTGCTGACTTATTTAGATAACACTGTTCGTCCAAAGTCCAAACGGCGATCTGAAAGAGGAAACGCCCATCACGTATTATGTCATGGGACGGCTGCGAAGTAAGCAAGCGCTCCTCCGATGGTGAAACACTCCGTTCACATTCCACAAAAGTGAAAGGCCCTGTTGCTAGATCTGAGACGTGCGTATATTATATCTTCTAGACTAGAGTAGCAAGTACCAGTAGATGTGTCACCATCATCATGTGTTAAAAGTATTCAAACAAAATATCATCATGTGTTAAAAGCATATATGTACTTTAGAAAAATTTCAAAAGGTACATGCGTACGGGCCGCTAGCCTAATTAGGTTCTTAATTATGCATATCGGGCGGCAAATCAAAGTGGAAGTTCCCATCACGTATGCATGCATGTATTAATGGGGCGGCTGCGAGTAGTAGTCCTAGAATGTCGAAACACTCTGTTAATACTTCATAAAGCAGAAGGTTCTCTTGCTAGATATAAGATATACATTATATGTTAGTACCTTCCTACCAAAATTATACGATGTTTTTTAGGCTAGTTTAGTGCACGGTGGAAGTGTCTTCTAGCTAGCTAGTACCGGTGGATGTATCGCCATCATCATCATGTGTTAAAAGCTCATGTGTATGTAGAAAGAGCTTTCACAAATTACATGTGTACGGTTCTTCATTAGTTCGTAGGCCGTCACGTATATGCAAATATACTACTCGTATTTGCGTGTGCCTACCAACCACCCAAGGAAGGATTGATCGACTTTTACTCCAAATGGCGAAACGCTCTGTTCACATTTCTTGCTACATCTATGTGTCTGCTACACCCAGGAGTCCTCTTGCTACATCTATGACATATATTATAAGTGTCTGCTACATCTATGAGACCTTGTTTCCGTATTTTGTTTTAATAAACTGGTTGAATGCATCACTCTAATGCAGAGGTCGGGGATATCCTTCTATAAAAAAATCAGTCACATCCGCTTCGCGAGGCCTAAGGCGGACACGACGTGAGGAGCGCCAGCCATGGCAAGGCCGAGTTGTGCACAAACAAGAACCGGCGATAGTTGACGGGAGCGAGTCAGAAACTTGATGGTGTGTGTGTGTGTGTGTGCGGTTGGGGGGGGGGGGGGGGAGGGGTCAAAGCAATCCCTTTAATTATTTACAGAGGGAGTAGGATTCGAACGGGGGCTTAGAGGGATGGCAGTGGCGATGGGGGAGGGTGGGACGGCTAGGCAGCGACTGTGAACTGTCGGGAGGGGGGAGGCGCGACTGTGAACTATCGGGAGGGGGGAGGCAAATGGTTAGGGCAGTGTAGGCCGGCGGCTGCCCGAGAATGAAGAAGCGGATGTTAAAGATAAACATTGTGAGATCCATTTTTGACCATTGGATGAAGATCTAGTGGTCTTGAATAAAAGTGACTGATGCAAAGCATTTTTTTCAGGTGCCTGTATAGGCGCTCCCTATATTATACTATCTTCTAGAGTGGGTAGTGCAACCAGATGTACAATTATCATGTGTCAAAAGCACAATGTGTACTTCAAAAGAACTTGCAGAAAAGTACATGTGTACGGGCTGCGCTGCTCGCTACTAAGTTGTGCACATATAATACGACTGTTGCTATGCATTTGCGTGTGCGTGTGCCTGCCAACGACCGAAGGAAAGGAAGGATTGATCAACTTCTACTCCTCCGAAAGCCAAGAAAAGGATCGGAGTTGGGAGATGCTTGGATTTTGCTAATGATCATAACCCTAACAAAAAGTAATAATCATGAATCTAATAATCAGCTAGCTGACCATAGATCAACCTACTGCCGCGAGACACGGTCACGAGAAGCGGGCCCGCATGTCAGCGGCACGACCCGGCAAACCGGCCTGATTGACTAATCTTGCATTGCCCAAACTTGAGTGTTGTACAAAAGATAGGAGGAAAGATACGAGTTAGGTAGCCGAGATCGGCCATGGCATGGGGAGCTTTCATTCCCTACAGCTAGCAACGGGCTTCGGCCACCTTTCTGCTCTGTCCCATGGATGTGGATCGCCGGCCAAACTGACAGACCAACATGACATAGATCTAGAGCTGGCTCTCCCTATAAATTGCCACCCTGCATGCCTCTCATCCCTCCTCACTTACCACCTAAACATCATCATAGCAGCAACAACAACAGCAGCAACAACACACACGTTTCTCGCTGCGTATACATCGATCGAGTGGTTGAGCGACGTCGTCCCTTCGGTTCATCGATATGGCATTCGCTAAGGTATGTGACATGTTGTCATGTCTATCTGATTCTCTCTCATGCATGATTGCAATACTTCAAAATGCCGCCAAGGGCTAGTCTCCTGACTGGTCTAGTTTTTATGATTGCAATACCAATGGTCACGCACATCATGGAAGCTTGGACTAAAAATGGCATGGGCTTTATGGTTTACTATGTTGCATGTTGGTATCGTCTACTGGTAACCCTGTAAATTTTAGTAGATTTTGTCGCAAACTTCAAGAATTTTGCGTGAATTTGCTGGACATGATGTGGGTTCCAAGCTATTCATGCATCTTCTTCCGCCGGTTGTTTTCCAATCAATCAGTTCCTTCTTTAAAGCCAAGCAACTGATCGAGCAAGCTAGCGATCGATATGATATGAAATTATCCCCAACAAGAATCGTTACACATGTCGTCCGTGCATTGCATGGCTGTCTCATCCCGACAAGAACGGGGCATCAAACATCTCGTGTGTTCCCTTGCGATGGGTTAATGTGCGCGCGTGCGTGTGCAGGAGGAGGTGGCGCTTGCAATGAAACTCACGGCCGACGGCGGTAGCAGCACGGAGGAAGAGGCGGCCATCGCCATGAAGTTGACGGAGGACGGCGGCAGCGAAGACGAGGAGGAGGAGCCTGCCCTCCCTGTGAACCTGCTCGAGCACCATGACGGCTCCTGCTCGGAGGAGGCCGACGGCGGTCTGGGCGGCTGGGCATCGGCCGGCTCGAGCACGCTCTCGGTGCACCACGACCACGCGCCGCCTCCGCTCGCGGCCACGGCGGAGGACGTGCCGTGTGCGCACAGGCGGAAGCCGAGCGGCCGGTACGTCCTCGCCGCGCACCGGGCGGACGAGAAGGACGGCCTATGCCGGGAGATAACTTGCGCGCCCAAGCCCAAGGTCACGTACCGGGTGGCCGGTTGGGTTGCCCTGGAGGGTGGCCCCAGCGCGGACAGCGGCCACCCTGTACACGTCGAGGTCCGCACGCACGAGGGCGCGCGGGTCGGCGGCGGCGTGCTGGTGGCCGAGCCGGGGAAGTGGGCCGAGATCAAGGGCGCGTTTCGGGTCGACGAGCACCCGCGCCGCGCCGAGGTTTACGTCCATGGCCCGCCGGCCGGGGTGGACATCAAGGTCATGGACCTGCGCGTGTGCGCCGTCGACAAGATCGCACGGCTGAGGCACCTCAGGAAGAAGACCGACAAGGTATATCTGACGAACAAGTTTAGTTACTAGTCATACTAGCAGAATTTTATCTTTTGGATTTGAAAAGTTTGAAGTTTGACTGTTTGAATGTCACATGAATGACATAAAGCAACATGACGCGCGCTATGCAAAACAGAACTGCAGTGCATTCTACTCAAGCGCATGCAAAAACTATGGCCCACACTGCACGGTTTAAATGGTCATTTTCTACGTGGTGGCCGCCTGCAGGTGCGCAAGCGTGATGTGGTGCTCAAGTTCAACCCGCGGTCGGAGGACGGGAACGACGACGCGGCGGCGGCGGCGGTGAAGGGCGCGTCCATCCGCGTGGTGCAGGTGGAGAACAGCTTCCCGATCGGCGCGTGCATCAGCAAGTCGTCCATCCAGAACCCGGCGTTCGTGGACTTCTTCACCAAGCACTTCGACTGGGCAGTTCTAGAGAACGAGCTCAAGTGGTACTACACGGAGCCCGTCCAAGGCCAGGTGAGCTACGCGGACGCCGACGAGCTCATCGCCTTCTGCGACCGGCTCAAGAAGCCGGTGCGCGGCCACTGCATCTTCTGGGCCGTGGAGAACTCGGTGCAGCCGTGGGTGCGCGCCCTCAACACCGACCAGCTCAGGGCCGCCGTGGAGTCCCGCATCCGGGGCCTCGTCGCCCGCTACAGCGGCCGCTTCCCGCACTACGAGGTGAACAACGAGATGCTCCACGGCGCCTTCTTCCGCCACCGCCTCGGCGACGACATCGACGCGCACATGTTCCGCGAGACGGCGGCCATCGACCCGGCCCCGGCGCTCTTCGTCAACGACTACAACGTGGAGAGCGCCAACGACCCCAACGCGACGCCGGAGAAGTACGTGGCGCTGATCACCGACCTGCAGAGGCGCGGCGCGGCCGTGGGCGGGATCGGGGTGCAGGGCCACGTCACGCACCCGGTGGGCGATGTCATCTGCGACGCGCTGGACAAGCTGGCCGCCACGGAGCTCCCCGTGTGGATCACGGAGCTGGACGTGTCGGCGGCGGACGAGGCGGTGCGCGCCGACGACCTGGAGGTGGTGCTGCGGGAGGCGTTCGCGCACCCGGCCGTGGAGGGGATCATGCTCTGGGGGTTCATGCAGGGCCACATGTGGCGCTCCCACGGGCAGCTCCTCAACGCCGACGGCACCATCAGCCAGGCCGGGAACAGGTTCATGGGGCTCCGCCAGGAGTGGACGTCGCACGCGCGCGGCAAGGTGGACGCCAACGGCCACTTCAAGTTCAGGGGGTTCCACGGCAAGTACGTCGTGGAGCTGGCCGCCGGCGCCGGCGGGAAGCAGGTCAGGCGTGCATTCGACGTGCACAAGGGGGACGCGCCGCTCGTCGTGGACATGAACCTCTGATGGTGATCCCACTCCACACCACCGGCGTCTTCTTGCGTTGCCGAGTCGGTGGTGATACACGTGGACATGTACGTACAGTACGTGCTCCAGCATATTGGCTATATATATGTGGGAGTATATAGTGGGGCCGTTGAGATTACATTTTGCCATTTTAGGCACGATTGATTCAGACTCACACGTACGGTATTGTAATTTGTAGTAATGTCTTAGATATGGATTGCAGTAAATAAATGAGGATTTGTCGGTTTATCGTGATACTCGTACTAGCAAGGTTAATAACAAAGCTTGCTGCTGGCTATATACCGATGCCACGGCTGTGCAAGGGACGAGACTTGCCTGCTCCCCCGGCGTGTGCCCATCCGTACTCCCGCGTACGTGGCTTGTTTTGATTGGAACAAAATAAGGCCGGCCCCACCCCCTTAAAATGGGGGGGGGGGGGGGGGAATAATTAGATTAGGAAAAGAAAAGAAAAAAGACAACCGTAGAATGAAGTGGGAGCACGGATGGGAGCATGGGAAGGGAGCAGGCAAGCCGGATCCCTGTGCAAGGCGCCGTCTTATATTTTGTTGCCCTCAAGTAAATTGGCCACTATTTCTTCATACGACTTTGTAATTTAACGTTCTTTGGCTCGTTCGATTCATATGAACAATGCAGATCCAATTCTGGTGATTGATCTTGATTTTCAGTACTTTGGGAAAATGACTTTCTCCGAAATTGCTAAGTCTGGGGCATGGATGTACCTCCGTTTGAACTCCTTTCATCGTGTTAAGTGCACGGGATGTCCACATCACCGAAAAATACACAAAGACAAAGAAAACTAATAAAAACTAAAAAGGAATAATGATTATACAATGCTCACGATAAAAAGAATATATACTGGAAATCATGCATGTGGACATGTAATTAGCTCAAATTTCAAAAAAAAAAACTTGTGGACTATAACTTATATTTCATTGGTCAAACTGGTGATAAGAAAATACATGCATGACTTATAAACCGGAAAAGAAGGAATAGTAATTAAGTTGGTGCATGGCGCCTTTCAAATAGAGTTGGTGCGTGAGAGATTCAGATAAACTTGGATCAAACACGCCGTAAGGAAATACGCCATAAGGAAATACGTACATACCTTATAAACCGGAAAAGAAGAAATAGTGATTTAGTTGGTGCATGGGCGCCTTTCAAATAGAGTTGGTGCATGGAAGATTCAAGATCAAACGCACAAGAATTGACGATGGAGAGATGGTGGAGCCGAGAACCCCGAGTTTGATTATTGCCCTGAAGATACTCTACTGATGTTTTCAATAAAAAGCATAGGAGCATATGGGATTTAGCCTTGCCATTTGATGCGTTTGGTATTGGTGCGTTATTATGTGTCGAGACGTCTTGGGTCACAGTCGGAAGGTTGTGTGTCATATTTGATTGACTTAACTGATTGAGATATAGAGATTTAAAATAAAAAAGGATCTTCTAATGAAAAACATAAAGAAAACAATGAATTCAAATTATGTCCTCATTTTTTAGGATAAAATTAGTGTACTTTGTCACTGCGCTTGTGTCTAATGTTGGTTATAATCTTGACACATGCCGGGCTTGAACTTATAGGCAAATGTGTTGCCAAACAATTCTTGATTTGTTTTACAAATCCACTCTTGACGACTTCTACTTATCATAACTTAACCTTTTGTGTTTGACACATATGTACTTCTAACTCAACTTTTTACAATTGAGGCCCACTCAATAATTTGTATACACTCTTCTTTTACCAATATATTGAATATATTCCACACACTGGTCTTTGTTAGGGACAGAATTTTTTTTTCTTCTAATGTGAAATTTGAGTTACATGTATTTCCTGCACATATTTCTAGATCGTCAATTTAACCAACGAAACTCGTTTTATATATCACAATTTTTTTTATATTTTTTGACATATAACTACATTTCACAAAAGGTTTATTTTTTCATGGCATATAACTCAAATTTTGTTGGCCAAACAAAAGATCAAGAAGTACATGCATGCCCTATAAACTGGAAGAGAAGTAATGGTAATTAAGTTGGTGCATAGGTGCCTTTCAAAAGAGTTGGTACACGAACGATTCAAATGAATTCATATCAAAAAGTGGTGGAGTCAAGAACCATGCGTTTGGTTATCGTCCCGCAGATACTCTACTGATCTTTTCAGTCAAAAGGATGATGAGGGGATGTAAACCTGCCACTTGATGTGTTTGGTATTGAAGCATTGTTGCATGTCGAGACATGTTGGATCACAATGGAAATGTCTGTCGTTATCAATGGGACAATTCCAAAAACTATCAACTTCTCATCTTTGATTGATTTAATTAATCGAAATATAGAGATTTAGATCAGAAAGCAGATCTTTTGAAAGAGTAAAAACAAACCAAACAATAAATCAAAATACGTGTGACAGTGTTGTTAGGGGTCAGGGTGCGCCACCTCTCTGGTTGTCGGCCCAAGTAGGCCGACCCGAGGTCACCTAGGCCAGTTTGTGCCCTAGGCCACATGGGCTCTGTAGAAGGAAGTTTCGAGAAGCCTTGCCGCTCAAGACAAGGAAGCTGGATCCATGGAGGACCCCTCAACTGGTATTGCCAACTAGGATCATGTAAACCCTAGGGCTCGGTAGCCTTTATAAGCTGGAGTTGGGCCAGTTGATAGGACAAATTAGAATCCCTTGATTATAACATGCACGCTATACATCCCTATACACCAAGACAACACAAGCAGGAGTAGGGTTTTACCTCGTAAGTAGGGCCTAAACCCGAGTAAATATTTTCTCTTGTTTCCCCTCTGATCTACTCACCTCACCTGGATACTCTATCGGAGGATCTGCCAGATTCTACTCCGACAATGAGTCTTTCTTGAGTTTTTCATGGATAAAATT
The DNA here is from genome assembly GCF_018294505.1 of Triticum aestivum. NCBI lineage: Eukaryota > Viridiplantae > Streptophyta > Magnoliopsida > Poales > Poaceae > Triticum > Triticum aestivum. The sequence goes on from NC_057801.1 coordinate 28,744,181, forward strand.
AGAGAATTCTTAGTCACCAATTTCGAGCCTAATATTGATTATAATATTGGCACATTTTAAACTTGAACTTATTTGCACATTTTCATATATAGCATTGACAGAAAGGGGCGCCAAGAAAATCTTGAGATTTATTTATCCATTGTTAACAACTTCTCCTTCAACTCTTAAAATTCATTTATCCACAATTAACAACTTCTGCATTATCCACAGCCGGCCGATCCCCCTTGACGTCTTCAAGGTTTCCATGGCCAATGTCAAACAGGGCCACGAGAATTTGGCTCCTCCGGTGGCACTAGGGGGAGATGACGGCGAGACCCCGCAGTGGCTTGGCGATTGCAAGAGTTGGGTCCTGTTGTGGCTGAAGAGTACGATTTGTCTGGAGGCGGCGAGAGCACACCCACGACCAAGCAGCCTCAGCAAGGCATGAACACAAACACCCCACCTACCCAATTAGCGTCGTCTGTCGTGTCGGGTGATAGCGGACGACGTGAGGAAGAGGCTCCATTAGTGGCTGATGACGTCGGCGCCGTCGAAGAAGCAATGCATGATGTAATGGACGAGGATGATGACCCTCTACAGTATCTCAATACCGGCGCCTATGATGATGGAGGATTGATGATTGGCAGTATGAGTACTCAGAGTTTGAGCGTGATGAGTTGGTGCCTGAATTGCCGGCGGATGAACATGTTCGACGAATTTCCACTCTATGGTAAGCAATTTTCATAGTCTTGTAGGCATCAAAACTATCTACAACTTAGTTTCCGTTGTATGCAACTTAGCAACCATGGTAACCCTCTATTACATTAATGCACGCAATTAATTAGGAGGCTATTAGGCGAATTCACTAATACACATGGTGCAATTCATATTGCAGCAAAGTTGCTCCCCGTTAACACTAAAGTTGCCTCATCTAGCATTGGAGTTGCTTTTGAAGAAAGTCATCAAAACATATTTATACGAGATCTAGTTTTAAAGAGCTCGTAACGATGAACCCAATGGTGAAAACGGTTCTTCGTTTCGACACTCGGTTCAAAAGTTATAGCTTTTTTAATAAATAAAATAAAACGGAATAAATAGGTGCATCATTATATGCATGCGTAGCGCTAGCTATCCACATGCAAGTGGGCGCGGTCCCTGCACACTGCCATCATCTGTTGTGTAAAATAGCCAGATGCGTCAGAACATGCACATACAAGAGATTTGGCCGCATCTGCGCGTCCGGAACAACGAGATAGCGCAGCTGCGTTTTCTAGCATTTAGGCCAATAAATTGGGACGAAAGGAGTGGTACAAGCAATACATATAGTACGATCAGGCACGGTCTCGAGCAGCTGCCGTTGGTTGCATAGATCCAGCTACTGTGAGGTGAAGGTGACACGGCATGGAGCCGAGCGGCACAGCTCGCGGCCATCAGTTCTTGGCGGTGAAACGATACGACGCATACGAGTGGTTGGTGTTGGTCCAGCTACGGTGGATCAGCTCCGCCTTGGACCCTTCCTCCGCGGCGCCGAGCGCGACGTGCAGCGGATGAAAATGTTCGGGTGATGGGTGCGCCACCTTGCCGTAGGGCGCCCTCTCGTCGTAGCGGTTCACGTCGTCGTACCTGCCCATGCATGCCGGCCAAGACCGCTCAATGGAGAAACAAAAATCGGCACCAGCTAGCATGAATGCATGCATGATCGATCAAGTTCAAGACGAGGCGACTGGATTGGCAACCATGGATGGATGGATGCTCGTTGTGAAGCAGAACCCTCCCGAAGCTCATCGTCACCATTGTAAATTACCTTCCACCCACGAGCGCATCCTCAAGCCAGGCGTCGAAGTCGGAGGCCCATTGCGGCACCGGCGCCTCGTGAGGTGTCATTTTGCTCAGGTTGTGCGTCGCGCTCCCGGAGCCGAGGACGAGGACGCCGTCCGCTCTGAGGGGAGCCAGCGCCCTACCAAGGTTGTAATGGTAGGTGCCGTCGCGGTCGGCATGAACGGAGAGCTGGCACACCGGGATGTCAGCCTCCGGGTACATCAGCATCAGCGGCACCCACGCACCGTGGTCGAGCCCACGGCCGTGGTGTTCCTCCACGGGACCGAACCCCGACCAGGTGTAACGGGGGCGCCAGGAGCAGGGTACTTCAGCTGGATCATTCAAAATAGTTCATAGTAAAAAAAAAAACTACACTGCAGTGCAAACACCACGGTAGTGTATGCATCTTCTCTACTACCGACAGAACAAAAATACAATCGTAATAAACAGTTCATGTATTCTTTGCTTCTTTCCGTATGAATACAAGTATCTAATGTAATACTTGCGGTATGTGTATTCACATATATGTTCGTTGCTAACATGACAGCTACGAAACTGTAACCTAGTAATTGTGGCGATAAGTAGTCGTCAAACAAAATGAAATCTTGTCTTGAAGCCGTTGTAGAGCGACGAAGAAAGATCACTAATCGAATTCACATCTTGTAAGATAAATCATTTTGAATTTTAGATTTAGCATGCAATGCTGACGATGACATCATATGCATGGGGATGAAATTTCCAAGCATACATACACTTACTTTGACACATATGCTACTTCGATTTTTTTTTCCATTTTATTGAGAGAATATGGACAGAAAAAATAGCATTATGCACGATAGGTGCGACTACTTTGCATCCTTGAGTGCGTAAATAAATCATCATATATAGTTTCCCAAAAAGTAAAGAAAATCTGAATGGAGTATTGACGTCCATGCGCGCAGAACATACGAGAGCTCAGAGGAACTTTGTTGGGCCTGGAGGAGGGCATTATATTACGATAACCCCTTGTAGACAAGTGTTTCTTAGGGTTTCTCCGGTTCCGCGAGCGACCAGGGGAAAACCTAGTCATCGCCTAACTCCTCCTGCTCCCCCCCCCCCCACGCGCGCGTCCATCCGTCCTCTCCTGTTGCCACCGGCTCGCACCGCCGGGCAAAGCCCGGCTGGCATTGGAGGCGGCGGGACCTCTCCTCCCCGTGTGCACCTCCCTCTTTGGCCGGCATGGGCCGGCTGGAGCATTCGGCGGCGCTCTGCTTGCGTGGGGCCGACGGCGCGATGGCGGGCGGTTGGGGCGGCATCGTTGCCCATTGTGGTGGCGCATCGGCGGCCTGGGGCGTCTGTTGGCGGCGTGGTGTCCGCGTGATTCAGGATTTGGCAGGGCGTGCTGGTTGGTCTCCGGTCGAGCTCTTCCGGTTCCGGTCCCTGGACTTTGACGGGCGGCACGGGAGGGCGTGTACGGTGAGATTCTTGGCTCCAGGTGGCGGTCCTCCAGGATCTCTCGTAGGTGGGCGGGCGGCTGCTGGTGGCTTCGCGTGTTTCTGAGCCGACGGCCTCAGTGGGTAGACGGAGGTGTCCGACGGGGAAGTTTGAATGGAGGAATGGGAGGTTCTGACAGTGGTCGAACCACCTGTCGCTGGTGGGGGGTCGCGAGCCGTGGATGTGTCCGCTCATCGTCCTCCCCCTTTCCTCGGCCGGGTGTGGGCAGGCTCAGATCCTACGATGATCGGGGCAGGGTGGTCATTGGCAGCTCCGTCTGTTGGGAATTGCCGGTCGGGCCAAAGTCGAGGCCTTTGGTTGATTTCAGGGGCGTCTGGATGCAAGAGTGGCGGCCCTGGCGGTGGGAGGTGCGTTGGTCGTGGGCAGATTGCGCGGCTCGGGTGCGGGCAGGCAGCCATGGCTACTTGAGCGGCATGGCTGCGGGTGATTGGCGGAGCGGGGGTACGACGGAGGGGTAGGAGCACTGGGTTACATCACTTGCCTAGTCCATGTACTGGCCAACAGCGGCAGCGTCCGCGGATGCCGTGCTCCTCCTGCAGGCTCTGTCGCGGTGTTCCTACTCCTTTCGTGTTGCTCCAGGTGAAAACTTGATCTTAGTATTGGATGGTGTTAGCTATTCATGGTCGTGCCCTTCTTGAAGGCATCGTCTTGGTGTCCTCACTCTGACATTGTCCGTTACACCTCTTCCCCGTGGATCGCTCATCTTGGTCGTGGTCTATGTCAACTCTAAGCGGATCTTCTTTGCTCATCTGTAGTGTACTTGGTAGTCCTTGTGGGGGTGTGGGGGTGCCTGGCACCTTTGTATCTTGGCTTGGGTGTGTGTGTTGTGTACGGTGGTGGCGTGCGTTTGTATCAGTTTGCTCAGACATTGATGATGATTGCTTTATATAATATGATATAAAGCGGGGGGAAATCCTTTTCCGTCAGGATGACCCCTTGTAGAGACGAACGCAGCTATGAAGGACCACTAATCGAATTCACAGCTTACAAGATAAATAATTTTGAATTTGAGATTTAGCAGCTAATACTGACAATGACAATATGAATGGAGATGAAAATTTCAAGTATGCATACACTTGCTTCTACACGTATGCAACTTAGATGTTTCCATTTTATTGAGGGAATATGGATAAAAAAAGTTGTAGCATTCTGTACGATAGGTGTGAGTACTTTCTGCATCCTTAAGTGAGTAAAGAGATCGTCATATATAATTTTCCCAAAAGGAAAGGAAAATCTCAACGGAGTATCGACGTCCATGCGAAACGAGAGGGCAGACCTGGTACATGGACTCGGGAAACCCGTAGAAGTCGTGGATGGTGTCGTTGATGCCGGGAACACGACGTTGACCGCCGACATGGCCGTCTCCCAGTGGGCCGATACCACCAGGATGGTGCGCGGCGGCTGCGCGCCCGCGACCGCCGCGGGCAGCCAGGACTTGAAGAAGCTCCACGCCGGTATCGTCTCGTCGACGCAGAGCGTGGGGCCGCCGTGCGATAGGAAGAAGGTGTCCATGACGGCCGCAGACGATGGTGTGCCTCGTCTAGTTTGGGCGCGCGCGGCTTCACTGTGCCGTGAACACACACAGCAGCCGGCAGGAGCGGCTTTTCTAATACAGGCGCCGCGAGCATGGTTGTTGCGACCTGCGTCTCAGGCTAGTTTTTAAGACATTCTCGTGTGTCGCGTGGGATGTGACCGCTGAACCAAGAAATGATTGCCCGTGGCGTCTCAGGCTCCCCTAATTTTACTCTTCGCGCCTTCATTATTTTTTTGATAAAAGTCTTCCAACCGGCTTTAAATACCGCCCGGTTCAAAAAAAAAACGGCTTTAAATATAAAGTTCAGGTCCCTAGGGAAGCAAATAAGGTTTCACAAAACCAAACCACTAGGAGGATGTGCGCAGGACTGCAAATAAGTCGAGTTTGAGAGAGTTGATCGATGCTCATCTCGTGCTAAAATTCAAGAGAGGTCAAATTAAGTGAAGTTCAAAGTTGAGCCATAGAAATGGTTCGTACTCACCTTGTAACAATCTCGAGCTATTTCCGAGCTAATAGACGATAAAGATTCCATGATTTTAGACCATTTTCACAACTAGATAGAGCACAGTAACATAAGAAAATGTAAGAAAGTACAATCTACTATTGACCTTTGGCCGTAAATTATATTTCTCACATGGCTGAGCACGTACCATATTAAGGCATAAATTTGCTTCACGTTTATTAACTTTCTACGTTTGCTTGTACATAAAATGAAGCAAAATCACATACATAACATATATGATAATAAAATTAACCTATTTACTTTTAATATACAAAATGATCGTTTGACATATTCAAATTATGCTAAGCTATCGAGCTAAAATCATGCAAGCCAGTGTTGGCTTAAGATCAACTCGTTTGTCCATCAAGCTACATTTTTTTAGAAATGGAGGAAGACCCCTGGCCTCTGCATCTGGACGATGCATGCAGCCATTTTATTAATTGTTACAAGACCTTACAAAGTAATACAACAGTAAGGCTAAAGCCGCCGTCTAGGCAGCATCTATCGCTCCTATCCAATAGATGAAGGGATGCTAATAGTCTGGACCTAATACCAAACAGACCTCGCAGCCAAACATACCATCTAAGACCTGAGGTCCCATCCAGGATGCCTGTCGAGTATAGGGCACCCACCAGTCCGGCGCACCCACCAGATAGCGCTGCCACCGCCGGCCTTGGCAATAGCCGAAAGCAAGTTTTCACCCAGATCTGCTCGAAGGAATCCAACTCCTGCGCACGGCCGCCGACACCACCAGGCTAAGCACTCACCGCCGCCGGCACCTCCACGATGCCCAGAGGCCGCGAGACTCGCCACCACCACGCCTGGGCCACCGGCCATCGCTACCAACACCAACCCCACCATCCACCGGATCTGGGCAGGGATCCCAGATCCATCCCCCACCACCCACCACCACGGAGGGGAGGAGGCGGCGCCATCGAGGAACAGCATCACTGGACTAGAAATGCAACCTAGAATTCTGGGATGCATGTGTTTTTTGGTCCATTGTAATGTTGATTTGGTTGCACTCCTCTACTGCTCTACACCCCTTTCAAGCATCTGTGGCAACTCTCATTTCTCTAATAAAATTCCCGTATCGGGGATTTGGGACAAAAAAATGCTCATTGTTGAAGAGAGAAAATGAAAGTTCACTTGTTGGGCACCTGAGCCCCCTATTCATAAATTCACTTATGTGACATGCAATTAACAAGGTGTGCTGCATTTGAATGTCATGTTATTTGAATAACTTGCTGTTATGTCACGAGTCTCAGTTTTCCAAAATAGGAGACAACTATGGAAAAGATGGAGATGCCCTTACCTACTACCATGTATTTGTAACCCTAATGGCTGCATAATCGTCTTAGTGAGTGTGCTACATATGTGCAGATTTTCGTATGATCTAAACGCTCTTATATTTATTAACGAGCGAGTACTATTCAGACGATATAAGTTCGGGTCTAGAATGCCACTTTCGAAAAAGAACATGTGACACTTAATTCGCTGGACAGTACTAGCTAGATGAGAAACAGATACACTAAAGACTTCTAATAGTAAAAATGAAATGAACTGCTTAGAGTGAACTTCGAGTCATAGTAACGTACCATGATCATGGCCTTGACGTTGTCGCGGGTGAAGGGGAGGGCGTTCTCGCTCTCCTTCCCTTTGGATAGGTTCGCCTCGGCGAGGAAACCGAGCAGGCCATCTACCAAGTCGGCGTCGGCGGGGTTCTTCCCTCTCCTCAGGTGGTCGTCGATTATTTTGTCGGTAAACTTGTCGAGGGCGCTGCGCGCTGCGTGGAGGCGGCGGTTGAAGCCCAGCCGGGCCGTCCAGCGGAGCCACGGGAAGTAGTCGCCGACGTGGAACTCGCCTAAGACCTTGGAGACCACCCGGAGGATGACGATGAACTCGTCCAGTTCTTCGTCGCCGGCGCTGAAGGCAGCGCGGAAGATGACGCCGACGGTGTGCTTGAAGATGAGCTCGCCTAGGTTCACGGCCTGGCCGCTGCGCCTGCCGACGTCGCGGGCCAGCGCCCCGTACCCGTAGCGCACGGCGAGCCACGTCTCGGCGCGCCGCCGGCTGAAGAGGTTCGTGGCGCAGAGCTTGCGCATCTCGCGAACGTGGGCGCCGCTGTGGGCGAACGCCAGGTCGGAGCGGCCGTAGGTGAGGTAAAAGTTGGCGGTGGTGGCCGGGCGGTTCGAGAAGGCGCCATCCCGCGCCTGCAGAACCTCCCGCGCGTACTCCGGCGTCGACACCGCGATGACGTGGAGGCAGCCGATGCGGAGGTGTAGCAGCCCGCCGTACTTCTCCGCCAGAGCCACCAGTCCGCGGTGCGTCAGCTGGTTCACCAGCGTCATGTTACCGATGATCGGCAGCCGCCTCGGACCCGGAGGGAGCGGCCCGTAGCCCCGCCGTCTCCACAGGATGGCCAAAGCCACGGAGGCGAGGAACAGCCAGATCAGTGGGTCCTGCACACACTCCACGACCATAGTCTTTGCCAAGGCTGCCATTGATGGCATTCACGATCCAGCTCAGGATACTACTGCTTTGTTACTTGTAATTAAGCCAGAATAATCCTATAGTATAGCCAAATGCAGCGCTACTTGTCAGAAAACATACCGTACGTGGTGGCTGCTTAAACGTCATGTTACCAATATTCTAATTAATCTGCGATCTTTTGTAGGTTGAGATGAGAAAGCAACTGATATAGTACAAATTTATCCCCCCGCGTTTGCTCGTGGGCGAATTTATAATTCATCGATCGATGATGCAGGACTTTCAACAATTACCTTTTTGTTCAATGCATGTCTACTTTTTGTAGTAGCACAATGCACATTTTAGTTAAATGATGTGCATTTTTTACTTATATACAAGTTTTGAAACACTTTTTGGAATACATAGTCAGCATTTTTTAAATATATGGTGAAATTTTTTAATGGCAATAAATATTTTCTCACATACAATGTACCATTTCCGTATACAGCATGAACATTTTTATATACATGTTTATAAATTTTAAAAACATAATTTACTTTTTAAGATTATATGGTTTCTGATGTCTTACTTTATTGAATGTACGTCGTACATATCTCTTATGCACCAGGAAATTTTTTCATACATGTTTAATGTATACTTAAAATACACGATCAATATTTCTTTTAATTTTTTGTGTACATTATTTTCGTATACATGAGAAATAAGCAAGACATAGCTCATTTATGATCTCTTTTCACACGGATTGGTATTGTCTTATGTTGGTGCCTCTCTATCTCCATTCATGGTGGGATTAAACTTTACGCACATACACTAGAACTCAAATAGTAGATGTCTGCAATGAAAAATCTTTGATTTATTTTGAGGATTGTAGTAGACCCATAAAATCGAATGGAGCTATTAGCTGGTGCTGATATTTTAGTGTGAGACCGGCGGATGACTCACCTTAGTTAGCACCTACCATGGGGTAGCGAATAGTTTACTTTGCTCGGTTCAAATTTGGAAAGAACCAAGGTGCTCTGCTTTGCTTTAGCCCAGGGAAGATGGACCAGGTATCATCGACAAACATAGGTTCGTGTCCCTTTCGCATCTCGTTCAGGCCCAAACGCTTGACTTGACTTCTCACCACTGACCACACTGCTGCCCATCCTGCTGCAATCCCAACTGGGCGAGGCCAATTAGTGTGTCAGCCGCTACAACGCCAAACATCATCAAATTCAAGCAACTACCCACCACAGGGATGATCACCAGCATTGATAAGAAGGCATGTATATATCCAAATTCAACTAGTGTGGTCAACACCTTCAAAACCGTTGTTAAAATGAGGTTTTATTCCAAATCAATACAATGATAAAGTCTCTTATTGATTCATTTCTTTTGTTTAAACACACATTTTGGACATGAGTAGTCTAATACAACAGTAACACCAACACCGACTAGTCACTACAATCACTAACTGCTAGCCAACCTACTCTAGTTACTACTTTAAGTATTTTTCATGTTACAATGCGATAATTTAAAAATCCCTGATAACATCATGATTTTCTTCCAAGTACTAAAATATGAATTCATCACGTGAATGACGAGTCACTTCCAAATGCCCTCATCTCGATACATGTCACTGCCCACTATTTTAGCTTTGATACAACGAGCTCCGAACATGTGTTGCTTCCATACCCCCATAACACCGCATTTGGTGGACCACCCTTCTTGGTTGCTTTGGAAGGTCACCCCATTCAGGGCACATCGTCTGCTTATGCCCATTACCTCAGCAAATGCTGCAAACACTTGTTCGTTTGCTCATCTCTTCATTTGGTATCCTCTTTCAAGGATGAGAAAATTGAGCAAGCACATTAACTGAAACAAACAAGGTGTCTCGGGTTCAGTTCATATTCTTACAGTGCCTGAACATCCAAAGCCCTGTTAGAAAGTGGATAGTCCTCGAGAGCCAGCCCATCCCTAGCCACATTTTAAGGCATCATAACTCCAAGATTTTCCCTAAATAGACCCATCAATTTGTGGTATGCCTTCGTGCTCGGGTCTCCAAGTCTCAAGAACTCCCGGCCATCGATATACAAGTTCGAGTGTCCGTAGCTAATTGATCTCCCACTGGATTGTTCCCAGAAGTATCATTGTAGAAGTTGATCTCATCCATCTCTTTATGGTGTGTTTTGTCAGTATTTCAATATAACAACATAATCTATGGCCTAAATATGAATCAACACCAAATTATTAAAATAACTACATTTTTTGAAAGAAGTGTTTCCCCTTACAACACATGTTTTACCTTCAGCATATGGCAGCAGAGCAAACTTCCCATGTTCGCATCAAACTCCTCTCTCTTTACAGTCCTTGTAACCCCATAAACTACCATGCTCCATTTCTCCATGTGTCGTTAGAAAGAAAGGAGACCTCATGGCATACGCACCTCATGTGTCGTTTGCAGGCTATATACGCTTCATCTATGATTATCATATCATTGGCAAACTTTTTACAGTCTGCACAGAAATCATTAAGTTTCACGTACAGAGGGACAAAGCACACCTCGATTTTTCCTCGGTACATGACACTTAATGGCAACCTGTGTAACACTATTTGGGTATGCAACATGGGATCTTTTTTTAGCAACCGAAGTGCTTGGCAAACTTTTCTTTGAACCCCCCCATATATTTATTAAGATTCTTACAAACGTTCCTTACAAGACTAGCCACGTAAGGCAGAACACTATTACATAAAACACCATCAGACCTACTATCAAAACAAAATTTAGCAATCTCATGCGCCATCCTATTAGCCTGCCTGTCAATCTTCACAATCTTGCAATCCATAATGATCTTTGAGACACTCATCGCCTCCTTTTTCAGGTTGATAAGAGGAGACCTGTCAAAGGATTCTTTTGCCAGACAAAAAACAACAAACACATTGTCAGTCTCCAAAATAACTGGTTTGTGAAAAGTAATACCAATATATAAGCCGGCGAGAGCCGCATGAAGTTCCGCTTCATCCACACAAGTGAACGACCGGATAAAATCCCATGAGGAAACCAAGACTTTTCCTAGGTGATTCCTGCCAATAATCCCAAGACTAGTACATCTCATGCTCTCCACAAAACTATCATCAATGTTTATCTTAATATACCCTTGATCCGGTGGCTCCCAATCATGACGACCCTACGCGGTTGGTGTAATGTACCTCCCATTATCAATCACCCCCTTATATTTGATGCTTAAATCAACTTGCGCACAGGTTTTTGCATTTGTGAAGAATTTCCAGTAATTTCCCACAAAAGTGACAGAAGCACGTAAAGATTCTTTCCCCTTCCCAAAGATCATATCATTTCTCATATGCCAAGCTCTCCAAAGCATGAATAAAACTTGACAGCGTCCCCGCGACCCCAATTGATCAAGCATAATAAACATCCAGTTCGGCCCGTAAAACTGAAAAGCTCCTCACCAGGAATATTTCACACTTCTCCCATAGCGAACCGGAACACGCATGCCTTTGGACAAGACACAAGGGCATGGAAAGTACTTTCATCCTCCATCCCGCATATAATGCACATGCCTGACACCGTTTGGTTGTGGATAACTCTGTTTATCTGGGTCGCCAAACTGTTAGACGTAGATCGCCAGACAAAAATTCATATTTTTTGTGGGACTTTGTCTTTCCAAATAACATCCCACACACTTCTTTCCTTGTCAACAACAGAACTAGACATTTCTGTCTCACCCATGCCATCCTGAAGGTTTAACGCCAGTCTATACACACTTTTAACCGAGAACATGCCATTTTTCTCATAGTGCCAAGCAATTAGATCTCCCTGACCTATAGTCTGAATACGTAAAATTTCGGATCTCCTCAACACCATGGGTATAGAACAAGTGCCTGATTAAATTTTCATCCCATCTTCTTGTATTGCTCATGAATAATTCAGAGACCCATTTCAATCTAGTTCGTTTCCTTTTGACTAAAACTCCGAGGCCGGAATTTCTAGGTAGCTAGTTATCTCTCCAAACATTAATATTTTTTTTCCATCGACCACTCTCCAGATGACCCCTTTTTTAGCAAATCTAGTCCATGCATAATGCCTTGCCAATTCACAGAGGTAGCTTGCGAGAAAGCAGTATCCGAGATGTGACCATTAGGATAATATTTTGCCTTCAAAACCTTAGCACATAATGAATTCGGATTCACCAGTAACCTCCAAGCTTGTTTATCCAAGAGTGCTTGATTAAACAATCTAAGATCTTGGAAACCCATGCCTCCCCCTCTTTTAGGTTTTGTTAGTTTATTCCAAGCTAGCCAATGGGTTTTCCTTCTGTCATCTTCGTCTCCCCACCAGAAATTTCTTATAATATGAGATGACTCATCACATAAAGAAGTTGGAAATTTAAAAATACCCATGGCGTACACTGAGAGCGCCTGCAACCTTTATTTGATTTTTTTATACCACTTGAGACATATTTTTCAATCCAGTTTGATGCTCTTTTTAATGCCTTGTCTTTGGTTGATTGGAACTTACCAACCTTAATTCTACCCTCAAGTACCGGTAAGCCAAGGTATTTATCTTCAAACCCTTCTCCGGTGATACTAAGAATAACCATTGTGGCCACTTGATCCTCCATACTACACCCAAACTTGATCGAACTCTTATCGGGGATCAGAAGCTGACCAGTTCCCACCGCATAGCCCGGCAGAATATTTTTAATGACTAAGGCTTGATCTATGGACCCCTTGAAAAACATGACACACTATCATCCGCAAATAATAGATGTGAAATACCTGGGCATGTATATTCAAGTGGAAATCCTTTAGAACACCTTTGTCACATGCATCCTTTAACAACAAGGAGAGGGCCTCAACCACAAACATGAACAAGTACGGTGATAGAGGATCCCCTTGCCTAAGCCCACATGAAGGATAAAAAGGTTCCAGCAATTAACCATTAACCTTTTGTATCCGCGAGATCCCATCTTGGAGCCTTCGTCGGTGCTCCGCTAGAGGGGGAATCGGCCACGGAGGGATTCTACATCAACACCATAGCCCCTCTGATGAGTTGTGAGTAGTTTACCACAGACCTTCGGGTCCATAGTTATTAGCTAGATGGCTTCTTCTCTCTTTTTGGATCTCAATACCATGTTCTCCTCGATCTTCTTGGAGATCTATTGGATGTAACTCTTTTTGCAGTGTGTTTGTCGAGATCCGATGAATTGTGAGATCAAGTTTATCTATGAGAAATATTTGAATCTCCTCTGAATTCTTTTATGTATGATTGAGTTATCTTTGCAAGTCTCTTTGAATTATCAGTTTGGTTTGGCCTACTAGATTGATCTTTCTTGCAATGGGAGAAGTGCTTAGCTTTGGGTTCAATCTTGCGGTGTCCTTTCCCAGTGACAGCAGGGGCAGCAAGGCACGTATTGTATTGTTTCCATCGAGGATAAAAAGATGGGGTTTATATCATATTGCATGAGTTTACCCCCCTACATCATGTCATCTTTCTTAATGCGTTACTCTATTCTTATGAACTTAATACTCTAGATGCATGCTGGATAGCGATCGATGTGTGGAGTAATAGTAGTAGATGCAGGCAGGAGTCGGTCTACTTGTCACGGACGTGGTGCCTATATACATGATCATGCCTAGATAATCTCATAATTATTCGCTTTTCGATCAATTGCTCGACAGTAATTTGTTCACCCATCATAATACTTATGCTATCTTGAGAGAAGCCACTAGTGAAACCTATGGCCCCCGGGTCTATCTTTTATCATATAAGCTTTCAATCTACTTTTATTTGCATCTTTACTTTTCCAATCTATATTATAAAATACCAAAAATATATTTATCTTATCATGCTATCTCTATCAGATCTCACTTTCACAAGTGGCCATGAAGGGATTGACAACCCCTTTATTGCATTGGTTGCGAGTTCTTTGTTTGTTTGTGTAGGTGTGTGGGACTTTTGAGGAGCCTCCTACTGGATTGATACCTTGGTTCTCAAAAACCGAGGGAAATACTTACGCTACTATTGCTGCATCACCCTTTCCTCTTCAAGGAAAACCAACGCAAACTCAGGACGTATCAACCATCCAAGAAAAAGTATGATGAGGATTTTGAGCGCTTTGCTGAAATGATTAGACCTATCTTCTTACGCATGCGCTTAACTGATATGCTCAAAGTAAATCCTTATGCTAAATACATGAAGGATATCATTACAAATAAAAGAAAGATACCGGAAGCTGAAATTTCCACCATGCTTGCTAATTATACTTTTAATGGTGGAATACCAAAGAAACTTGGAGATCCAGGGGTACCAACTATATCATGCTCCATTAAAAGAAATTATGTTAAAACTGCTTTATGTGGTCTTGGAGCCGGTGTTAGTGTTATGCCTCTCTCTTTATATCATAGACTTGAATTGAATAAGTTGACACCTGCTGAAATATCTTTGCAAATGGCTAATAAATCAACTGCTATACCTGTCGGTATTTGTGAGGATGTGCCTGTTGTGGTTGCAAATGTCACTATCTTAACAGACTTTATTATTCTTGATATTCCCGAGGACAATAGTATGTCGATTATCCTTGGTAGACCCTTTTTGAATACTGCAGGGGCTGTTATTGATTGCAACAAAGGCAATGTCACTTTTCATGTTAATGGTAATGAGCATACGGTACACTTTCCGAGGAAACAACCTCAAGTTCATAGCATCAATTCTATTGGAAAAATTCCAACTATCATCATTGGAGGTTTTGAATTTCCTCTTCCTACTGTCAAGAAAAAAAATGATATTCTTATTATTGGGGATGTTCATAACCCCGTTGAGGTAACCTAGTGTTATTCAAAATTTCTCCGGTTCCGTGTTATTCGGAATGAGTTTGTTAATAGGACTTGATCAACCTTGTTAGTGGATTCATTTTGATGATCATGAGATGGATGAAACTAGAAGGCACAACCTTCTGTACCCTCTTTTTTACTTTCTGTTATTTAGAATAAATAAAGCAAAAATATTATTATCTGTCTGTTTTCTGAATTATCCATGCAATAAAAAAATATCCCGAAAATAAAAGTTCTCCAAATGCCCTGCAAATTTAGTATGATTTTTATGGAATACTTGAGGATTTTAGGCACCGAGAACACAACAGGGGGGGGGGGGGGGTAAGCACCTGGCCATGAGGGTCCAGGGCGCGCTCTCTTCCCCTGGGCGTGCCCCCTGCCTCGTGGGCCCATGGTGGCCCCCTCCACTTATTCCTGCACCTACACACTCCATCTTCCTCCCAAAAAAATCCCAATCCAGCTCAAGCACGAGTTCTAGCTTATTTTGTTGTGATTTTGGATCTCCTTGCTCAAAGCTCCATTCACAAAACTGCTTTGGGAGATTGTTCCTTGGTATGTGACTCCTCCAATGGTCCAATTAGTTTTTGTTCTAGTGCTTTATTCATTGCAAATTTTTTGCTGCCTAGGTGACCATGTTCTTGAGCTTGCATGTCAAATTTATGAGGTCCCAAGTAATTTTAATGCATGATATAGGCTCTAGGCACTTGTGGGAGTAGTTACTATCAGTTTTGTTGAGTTTGATTCACTTTTATTTTGAAGTTACTAAAAATTTCAGAAATTTTTTCAGAGGAAGAAATATGTCTATGAAAATGTACCAAGGTGGTTCCTCAACAAAGAGAGGACCCAGGTGTGCTATGAGTGGGCAAGACAATGAACCACCAAGGGAAGCTGAGGTGCGGCCTTGTGAATGGCCGTCATAAGAGTTTATGGTCAATGCAGACATCAAGGATGAATTTGACGCATATGTGCGTAATGCCGATCTTGAGGACTTCATGCAAGATAAGTGTCCTCAATACTACCAATTGACTGATTCATTCGTGAGAAGGTTTAAATTTACATCTTCGCGTAATCATCAGAATGTCCTGTTTGATGTTTATGATCAATCTTATACCATGGACCTAGAAGATTTTACAACTGCTTGCAAACTCCCACAGTGGGGTAATGTTAATGAACCCCACAAATCTGAATATAAAGACTTTCTTGCTAGTATCACTGTGGGAGAATCTAGAGATATAGCACAAGCTACCATAGGGAGCATTCATTTTCCTGCTATACATTATTTTGTTCTCTTCATTGGTATATGCATTAACGGTAAAGATGAAGCATGTCACATGTGTGTCCCTGATCTTTGTGTCCTTAAGAGTGCTGTATTAGGCAATAAAGATTATAACTTGGGGGCGATTGTTGCACGCAGGTTGCATAATCATGGTTTAGTTGGAGACTTATTTGGAGGGATTTATGCGACCCATGTTGCTAATTATCTTGGTATACCTCCACGTGAGGGTGATATGGAGTTGCCTTCCGCTTATTTAGATTAAGACACTATGGTCAGGCATCGTTTTCTTGTGAGGAATGAACAATTCCTCCAGTATCGACTAATCTTTGACAGACGTCGTGCTGTCCATGTTACTCTCCCTGCTCCTTCCCTTTTTGATTACCAGGCAAAAATAAGATATGTTGTAACTAGGGAGGAGGCAACTGAACATGAGAGGAGAGCGGAGGCAGCTCGCCAACATGCCGCATCTTAGGAGGCATTGGCTGCTGCATCTCAGTACGACCCCAGTTATAACTTCAGATATCAACCAGGCTATCCTTGGCATTAGACCAACTTAGGCGAAAAGCCTAAGCTTGGGGGAGTATGTATTTCTCACTGACATTACATTCATGTTCACACACTTATTCTAGTTGTCAGTGTTCATACTTTTTCATTGTACTATCCATGTTAGTTTAATTTTTTTTCTAGTTTCCTTCTTGTGTGTTCGATAAACCTTAAGAAAAACCAAAAAATTAGTTAGTTTAATTTCCATGTTGTAGTAGTAATTAAATGAAAACCCAAAAAGATTTCTCATTCTTCTTTTACTTGTTGGGAGCTTTCCCATGTAAATAGTTTTATTTCTTTTCTTTCCTTTGGGGGTCGAGAGGAGAAGACCATAATGAAAATGCATAGTGGCTCTCATATGCATGATTGTTGATTTAACCAAGAGCCCATATTACCTTGTCTTCTCCCTTGAATTGAATGCTTGTAGATTCCAGCTTAGTCCAATGCATGTGCACTATTATTATTATCCACATCGTTCGGTCGTGCAAGTGAAAGGCAATAATGACGATATATGATGAACTGATTGAGATGAGAAAAGCTGGTATGAACTCGACCTCTCTTGTTTTTGTAAATATGATGAGTTCATCGTTCCTGGTCCAGCCTATTATGAATAAACATGTTTGCAATGATAATTAGAGATTATAGTTGCTTATGCCATGCTTAATTAGCTAGGAGCTTATAATGGTTTACCTTGCGTGCCAACATGCTATTAAAATGGTTGTGATGTGGTATGATAGGGTGGTATCCTCCTTTGAATGATTCGAGTGACTTGACTTGACACATGTTCATGCATGTAGTTGAAATAAATCAACATAGCCTTCATGATATTTATGTTCATGGTGGATTATATCCTACTCATGCTTGCACTTGATGTTGATTAATTTAATTGCATGTTCATGACTGTTGTCGCTCTCTCAGTTGGTCACTCCCCAGTCTTTTGCTAACCTTCACCTATACTAAGTGGGAATACTGCTTGTGCATCCAAACTCCATAAACCACAAAGTTATTCCATATGAGTCCACCATACCTTGCTATATGCGGTATTTACCTGTCGTTCCAAGTAAATTTGTATGTGCCAAACTCCAAACCTTCAAATGAAATTCTGTTTTGTATGCTCGAGCAGCTCATGTTTCAACTAGGGCTGTCTGTATCTTCCATGCTAGGTGGGTTATTCTCAAGAGGAGTGGACTCCGCTCCTCATTCACGAGAAAATGGTTGGTAACCGGGATGCCCAGTCCCATGATCAAAAAGATCAAAGCAAATCGAAATAATTAAACAAAACTCCCCCAGGGCTGTTGCTAGTTGGAGGCACTCGTTGTTTCGAGCAAGCCATGGGTGTATGTAGCATGGAAGATATCGAGATCTCATAGTTGTTGTGTTGACATTGAAAGTATACCGCTCAAAATGTTATTCATCTCTATTTTAAAATCGAGCTCTGGCACCTCTACAAATCCCTGCTTCCCTCTGCAAAGGGCCTATCTATTTACTTTTATGTTGAGTCATCACCCTCTTATTAAAAAGCACCCGCTGGAGAGCACACTGTCATTTGCATGCATTACTATTAGTTCATATTGGGTATGACTTGACTGGATCTCTTTTACCATGAATTACAATGTTTAGTCAGTCCTTGGTCTTTAAAGGTGATCTACATTTATGTTTTGCGGTCTCAAAAAGGGCGAGCGAGATACCATCTTGTTATATCATATTATGATTGTTTTGAGAAAATGTTGTCATCCGAGATTTATTATTAATGCTCGCTAGTTGATTATGCCATTGATATGAGTAAACATGAGACCTAAGTGTTATTGTGAATTTGGTTAGTTCATAATCTTGCTGAAAACTTGAATGTTGGCTTTACATATTTACAACAACAAGAGCAAACATAGTTTGTAAAAGTTTTTCTTTATCACTTTGAGTTTATCAACTGAATTGCTTGAGGACAAGCAAATGCTTAAGCTTGGGGGAGTTGATACGTCTCCGTCGTATCTACTTTTCCAAATACTTTTGCCCTTGTTTTGGACTCTAACTTGCATGATTTGAATGAAACTAACCCGAATTGACGCTGTTTTCAGCAGAACTGCCATGATGTTATTTATTGTGCAGAAAACATAAGTTTTTGGAATGACCTGAAAATCCACTGAGACAACTTTTGGAAAATATAAAAAATACTAGCGAAAGAATCAAGGCCAGGGGGCCCACACCCTGTCCACGAGAGTGGGGGCGCCCCCCTCCCCCTGGGCGCACCCCCTGTCTCGTGGGCCCCTGGAGCTCCATCAACCTCAATTCCAACTCTATATATTCCGTTTCACGGAGAAAAAAATCAGAGAGAAAGTTTCATCGCGTTTTACGATACGGAGCTGCCGCCAAGCCCTAATCTCTCAGGAGGGCTGATCTGGAGTCCGTTCGAGGCTCTGGAGAGGGGTATTCATCGCCGTCGTCATCATCAACCATCCTCCATCATCAATTTCATGATGCTCACCGCCGTGTGTGAGTAATTCCATCGTAGGCTTGCTGGACAGTGATGGGTTGGATGAGATTTACCATGTAATCAAGTTAGTTTTGTTAGGGTTTGTTCCCTAGTATCCACTATGTTCTGAGATTGATGTTGCTATGACTTTGCTATGCTTAATGCTCGTCACTAGGGTCCGAGTGCCATGATTTCAGATCTGAACCTATTATGTTTTCATGAATATATGTGAGTTCTTGATCCTATCTTGCAAGTCTATAATCACCTATTATGTGTTATGATCCGACAACCCCGAAGTGACAATAATTGGGATACTTCTCGGTGATGACCGTAGTTTGAGGAGTTCATGTATTCACTATGTGTTAATGCTTTGGTCCGGTACTCTATTAAAAGGAGGCCTTAATATCCCTTAGTTTCCACTAGGACCCCGCTGCCACAGGAGGGTAGAACAAAAGATTGTTGACACCAGATTTTGGTACGGTCAAGAACTTATTTAAGATGGCCTCAAATGGAGAAGTGATCTACATGAAAGAGTTCCGTATTTTTGATATGAACATCTTTGAAGTTTGGGTCATCGCCGTCCGATTTCATCTCGAAGGCCGAAACAATGCTCAAATTACTAAGATCTTATATTCGGATTAAAGTTTGGCCGATTAAACCCCCAAGACGACCTCAAATGGAAAAATGATCTACAAGGATTGTCTTCGTCTCATCGAAACAATCAATTTTGATGTAAAAATCGTCCAAATCCGAGTTCGTATGCAAAAGTTAGAGCAATCGGAGTGCAGCGCTATTACGAGGCGAGATGTGCCACGCCCCACCAGACACATGTGTGATGGGTAGCACGAGGAAATAGCCTGTTTTGCGTGACCAATTTGACCCTCAAGATGACCTCTGATCAAAAAACGTTCAACATGAAAGTTATTCATCTCTTTGAAATGGTCAAGATTGCTTTTGGGCTCATTTCCATCCGAGATTGTTTACCACCACAAAAAAGACCCGCAAGGTGGAGCCAGTTTAAACCGAACAGTTTTGGAAAGTTTAGACAAAACCAATCCGAATTTGACTAGGATTTTGGACGTGAATCCAAGCCTTTTCCTTGCACGGGAAGTCCATCCGCCTCTTATATATCCAACGGGTGACGGCCGATTGAACAACACACGATCGATCAAATCATCTACCACTTTTTACCTTTATCCTTTCTCCTTAACCCTAGTTCTTCTTCTTCCTCGTTCTTGGTCTGTTCTTCTTGTTGTAGGGCGGCGAACCTCGAGGCCCTAGGGGTGACCAGGTTGACCTAGGGCAACCCATAGCCGCCGCGCGCCCAGACGGGGTCCCTCCCGGGCGTGTGGGGTTTCGGGTCCTCAAAAGCACCCGCCGGATTGCTTGCGTACCGCGCTTCCGGCCGGGTCTCCTTCAACGTGAGCTGCGGTGCATCACCCTCGGCGTTGGAGGTACACGGTGACGTGTTCATGTGCGAACACACTTTTTGGCGACTCCGCTGGGGACGAAGCTTTGAACGGTCTCCGGCCTGTTCTTGCTACGAAAAGATCGTCGTCTAGGGTTTGCAATCTACAAAGGTAATATGAACACCCAATTCCCCTTTGTAGATGCAAATAATTCATATGTTATTGCTAGATCGCCTAATGAGCATAATGTATCGGCTAGCCCTAGTTTTATCAATCATGCATCTAATTATGCACAAGGGCCGATGCAAAATAATCTTCATGCTTCAAATTCGTATGATTTTAGCAACGTACAACATATGTATCCTAACTCTCATGCATCGGCAACCCCACAAATCCATATGCCGATGAACAACATGATGAGTTTGGTTAATCAATTTGAAACACCTCATGTTAAACTTCCCAATAGCACACAAGAAAGTGTTTCACCCTTTTATTCATTGGCAACTAATTTGCAATATGTAAATCCAACATTGCCAATGGATGGGAGAATTGGCCATGCTACTACTAGATTTTCGGCTAGTTACTCTCACCCGTCATATGCTACACCTCATGTTAGTAATTTTTCGGCACCATATACAATTGCAGATGCTCATAATTCGGCTCCACACCTTCATGGTCATAGTCGAATAAGTGAAAGTTTTCCAGGAGTTCACATGCCATCATTTAATATTATAGCATATGATGCATCCTCTATGCAATTGCATAATTTCTGCAACACCTCATTGCCGAAAGAATCTGAAAGTATTGCGGAGCAATCCCTTCCAGATGCGATTGTGGATGCATTAAAAAAGAGCTTGGCACAAAACAAGAGAATTAATGCTCTTTGCCTTGAACAATATGAAAAGGGGTTGTTTCCTAATTATGCTGCAATAAAGGCTAGAGTTTTGCAGGAAGTTGAAACTTCATCAATTGGTAGTATTGGTGAGAGAGCATATGGTTATACAGAAGTGCATACACCCCCACCTAGTACCGCAGCATATTATACACCCCCTACACAATTGCAAAGTTTCGGTAACACTAACACTTCATTGCCGAAAGATCCTAAAAGCATTAGGGGGAAAACTAATCTAGATCAGGCTGAAATTGAGAGGGGAGTTAAAGCTTTGCGCGATAGGGTGCAAGTACTTCGCCAAGAGAGAATTGATAGGGAATTAGCTCAAAGAAAAGAAGCCTTGCTAATTGATATAACCGGTGAAAATAATGATGATTCGGAAACTAAAAGTGCTTCGGTTGAAAAAGCCGAATCAAGTAGTATATATTCCAAATCCATCAAATTCAAAGAGTCAAACATTGTTGAGAAAGGGCATGGAAAGTATAGCAAGACAACCATACTTGATTTTTCTGAAGTTAATGGAACCTACTTCCTGCCCTATGAGTTTCGTGCCATAGAAACTGACGAGCTTCAAGAACAAGAGTAAGTAGCCGAACAAAGTTCGGCTGATAAGGATCTTCAAGGTAATGATGCACAGAATAAAGAAAAAGATGATGAAAAGGCGTTGGAGAGTCATCCAAAGATGAAGCTAGATATTGTTCAAGTCACACCACCATCATGCTCTCCCAACGTATTTCAAGAGGTATGCATAGCGAGTAATTTACGTATTTTCAGATTTGGTCACAACTTCATTATTGATGCATCTATAAGAAATATTCTCATAAGTAATTTTGAAAGACAAATGAAGAAGGGTAATTTACTTGCTAGCAATAAAATTGTTATTGAGCATATCGGTCAACACATTACACCATTCAGAAAGACCGATAGCAAAAAATTATTGCAGCCAAGGCTTTCCCCATTGCTTTATCTAAAGTTCATATCTAATTGGGTAGCTTTGCTTATTTATTACTTGGCTTGCATTTGGTCACCATTGAGACATATATGCACTAACTATGTTCGTTTCAGAAATTTAAAGCCAAGGTTAAATTCTTTTGAGAAAACTGATGCTATTATGATATCTTATAGAAAGACATCGGATATAGAGTGCAAAACACATTGCATAGCCGAATGGGGAGATTCTAAATCTGAACCATTCGTTTGCTTACCTCCAAAGCCGTTCTCACAGCAAGACCGGCTAAACAATAAGAAGTATACCTTCAATTCAAGATGTGTGATCAAATATTTGATTTGTTGCTGAAAAATAATTACATTAGAATTCTTGATCACCATGTTAAGTCATCAATCCAAGGACGAATGTATTGTAAGTTGCATGATTCGTCCAAGCATAATTTTGAGGATTGCAACATGTTTCGTCAAATAGTTAAATCAGCCATTGAAAAAGAACGATTGAAGTTTGTTGAAACACCAAGAGATGACCAGTCTATTCTGATTGGTCCTGATGGCAAAAAGTTTTTGCATCGGCTGCTTCAAGCCGATCCATTTAAAGAGAATGTAAAAGCTGCAGGTGATGGGATCAAGTTTTCAAGTAAAAAAGTTGTTGAAGAGCATAACGAACTTAATCTTGAGGGTGATAATTCCATTGAAGCTACAATGGAGACGCCAAGGACTGGGGGGCAGCAGGCAAATCCAATGATCGATGAAAGCAAACCAAAAGAAAAGAAGGCCCAAAATAAGCGCAAGTGTAAGAGATCAAAAGTCACCTTCGCTGAACTATTGGATAAATATCAAAAGAGGAGTGAAGAGAAGAACGCTTGTCGGCCAAATCATGCAAAGAAACCAAGATCACCCCCAAGGCACAAATATGAGGATCAGTATTGGCAAAGTGATAATTTTAATGCAACATATTCATATCCTTATTTTGGGCTGCCAATGCCAATGCCGTGGATGCCTCCCTATGCTCATATAGATCCATATTCATCATGGGACAGGTATGATACAAGGGCACATTCTCCATCTTATTTTAGACCATCTCACCAATACTATGCAGCTCCAAGAAGATCAACATTTGAACAATCACGCGTTAAAGACCGTTTCAATCATAAGGAATTGGTCCAGAACTCAAGAAAGAAGAAAGAGGTGGTAAAGCAAGTTTACCGCGTGAAAAGAGATGGTCGTAAGTATGCTACTTCAGATTTGATCTCAAATAACAAAGAGCCAATTAAAGTGTTGACATTGGCTACAAAAGGCAAAGAAGTGAAGCAATCAATTAATAAAAATCAAAGTGCCAAATCTGAAGAAGAGAAGTGGAGAGTGCACAAGGCCAAAAAGGAATTGCCATTGGTCAAAACGGAATCAAAGCCGAGATGCCCACTCGGTTTATCACATTGGCAAAAGAAAAAAATTACAAAAAATTAGTGCACAAGAACTTGAAGAAAGAAACATGGCATGGGTTCCTAAAGGAAGTATTCAAAATAAGAATTATGTGAAAGCATCCATTACACAACGTGCGGCAAAGGTGAAGAAGGAAAGGAGTGAAAACTATGAAGGACCAAGCCGAAGGTTTCAACATCTTCGGTCGACACATTATCCATATTCTTCAACTATGCCATTGACGCCTATGCCATGGAATTCGTCATCAGGTATGATTGGTAACCCTCAATGGGATTTTTTTAATCCATGGATGCCATATAATTTCTTACATCATGAAAGGGTATTACCAAGTCACTATACATTTGATTAGCTACAAGTTTGTTGTTGATCCAAAGGGCCAAAATACTTGGTTTGTCATTTCATTTGTTTATTTCAGCTATATGTGCTTTGAATGAAGTTTACATGGTAACGACTGATATTTATCTATTGTCCTAAGATTATGTCAATGCATGGCCGGTGTAGTACTCTAACATCGTCCTTAGTTCAATTGGAGAGCGGGATAAGGTACGTGCTCATGGAAATTTATATGTATGCCTATATTATTGATTGAATGGGACATCATGACCGATGTCATTGAATATATGTTGCATAGACCAATTCATAGTTGCAGAATTGGCTAGTGGACTTATACTTTGTTTGGATATGATTTGGCTTATGCATCTTTGAGATCTATAAGAGGCCAAATCGTAGCTGATTTTATTACTGAACATCGGATTAATGACATGCATAATATTGATATTAGCCTTGTCTCTATGTACTATGGATATTATGTTTTGATGGTTCAATTAATAGCAATGGCCAAAGTGTTGGTGTTGTTTATATATCTCCATATGGAGCTATTTTGTGAAGCCTCATGCCGCTTAAAATATTTTTGCACAATGATCAAAGCCGAATATGCATTGTTATTCAGATTGGAGCTTTGCCTTGCTATAGGTGCTATACATATTGAGGCTTCCGGTGATTCATTATTAGTAGTGCAACAAATATCCAAGGGTTATCAGTGTTTTGACGAATCACTTATAATTTATCTTTTGGTATGACTAGATGCAAGATTTACCTTGGATCGCTTTAAAAAATTCATATATCTAGACATGATAATTCGAAAGAGTTGGCACAGCAAGCATCCGGCTACTATGTTAAACATGGTGTATTGTATTATTTCTATCAATAGCCGAAGCTAGGTCTTGTCAACGTAGGTAAGGCCGAACCGAAGCCCACCGCTTCGGCCACTAATGAAACTTTTATGCAGGCAAAGTAAGGATTGGAGGAAGTTAATTCTTGATTATCTGCAAAATCCTAGCAAAAGGGTGTACAATATGGTTTGGAGGATGGCTTTGATCTATGGAACCTTATCACCAGATTGTTATAGAAGCTGAGAAGCTTTCACCCAAGTTTGCATCAAGAGGTTCAAGCAAGCAATGGCCGATATATACTTATCGTCCTAAGAATATGCAAAATGGTCGATGGAGTGTTGACATCGTCCTTAGAACAAACTTTGAGCAAATTATTTTTCGGCATCCAAGTTTTGCCGAAAAACAGGGGGGCATGTGTTGACACCAGATTTTGGTACGGTCAAGAACTTATTTAAGATGGCCTCAAATGGAGAAGTGATCTACATGAAAGAGTTCCGTATTTTTGATATGAACATCTTTGAAGTTTGGGTCATCGCCGTCCAATTTCATCTCGAAGGCCGAAACTATGCTCAAATTACTAAGATCTTATATTCAGATTACAGTTTGGCCGATTAAGCCCCCAAGACGACCGCAAATGGAAAAGTGATCTGCACGGATTGTCTTCATATCGTCGAAACGATTGATTTTGATATAAAAATCATCCAAATCCGAGTTCGTATGA
Source organism: Triticum aestivum (assembly GCF_018294505.1). Taxonomy (NCBI): domain Eukaryota; kingdom Viridiplantae; phylum Streptophyta; class Magnoliopsida; order Poales; family Poaceae; genus Triticum; species Triticum aestivum. The sequence goes on from NC_057801.1 coordinate 28,769,703, forward strand.
AAAAATTAGAGCAATCGGAGTGCAGCACTATCACGAGGCGAGATGTGGCGCCCCCCACCAGACACATGTCTGATGGGTAGCGCGAGGAAATAGCCTGTTTTGCGTGACCATTTTGACCCTCAAGATGACGATAAAAAATGTTCAACATGAAAGTTGTTCGTCTCTTTGAAACGGTCAAGATTGCTTTTGGGATCGTTTCCATCCGAGATTGTTTACCACCACAAAAAAGACCCGCAAGGTGCAGCCAGTTTAAACCGAACAATTTTGGAAAGTTCGGACAAAACCAATCCGAATTCGACTAGGGTTTTGGACGTGAATCCAAAGCCTTTTTCTTGCACGGGAAGTCCAACCGCCTCTTATATATCCAAGGGGTGACGGCCGATTGAACAACACACGATCGATCAAATCATCTACCACTTTTCACCTTTATCTTTTCTCCTTAACCCTAGTTCTTCTTCTTCCTCGTTCTTCGTATGTTCTTCTTGTTGCAGGGCGGCAAACCTCGAGGCCCTAGGGGAGATCAGGTCTACCTAGGGCAACCCATAGCCGCCGCGCGCCCAGACGGGGTCTCTCCTGGGCGTGTGGGGTTTCGGGTCCTCAAAAGCACCCGCTGGATTTCCTGCGTATCGCGCTTCCGGCCGGATCTCCTTCAATGTGAGCTGCGGTGCATCACCCTCGGCGTTGGAGGTACACGGTGACGTGTTCATGTGTGAACAAAGATGTCATGCAAGTTCTTTTCCATAAGCACGCGTGACTATTTGGAATACATGCCTACATTACATTGATGAATTGGAGCTAGTTCTGTGTCACCCTATGTTATAACTGTTACATGAGTAATCACATCCAACATAATTATCCATCACTAATCCAATGCCTACGAGCTTTTCACATATTGTGCTTTGCTTATTTACTTTTCCGTTGCTACTGTTACAATCACTACAAAATTGCTATCGTTACTTTCACCATTGTTACCATTACTATCATACACTTTGCTGCAGATACTAAGTTATCCAGGAGTGGTTGAATGGACAACTCAACTTCTAATACTTGAGAATATTCTTTGGCTCCCCTTGTGTCGAATCAATAAATTTGGGTTGAATAATCTACCCTCGAAAACTGTTGCGATCCCCTATACTTGTGGGTTATCAGTAGCCTCCTACTGGATTGATACCTTGGTTCTCAAAAACTGAGGGAAATACTTATGCTACTTTGCTGCATCACCCTTTTCTCTTCAAGGGAAAACCAATGCATGCTCAAGAGCTAGCAAGAAGGATTTCTGGCGCCGTTGGCGGGGAGTGTACACACAAGTCAAGACATAGCAAGTACCCATCACAAACTTTTATCCCTCGCATTACATTATTTGCCATTTGCCTCTCGTTTTCCTCTCCCCCACTTCACCCTTGCCATTTTATTCGCCCTCTTTTTCCCGTTCACCTCTATTTCGCTTGCCTCTTGTGTGCTTGTGGGTTGGATTGTTTGTCACGATGGCTCAAGGTAATACTAAATTGTGTGATTTTTCCAATACCAACAACAATGATTTTCTTAGCACGCCGATTGCTCCTCTTACCGATGCGGAATCTTGGGAAATTAATGTTGCTTTGTTGAATCTTGTCATGAAAGATCAATTCTCTGGCCTTCCTAGTGAAGATGCCGCTACTCATCTAAACAACTTTGTTGATTTGTGTGATATGCAAAAGAATAAAGACGTGGATAATCATATTATTAAATTGAAGCTATTTCCGTTTTTTCTTAGAGATCGTGCTAAAACTTGGTTTTCGTCTTTGCCTAAAAATAGTATTGATTCATGGAATAAGTGCAAAGATGCTTTTATCTCTAAGTTTTTTCCTCCCGTTAAGATCATCTCTCTTAGAAATGATATTATGAATTTTAAGCAACTTGATCATGAGCATGTTGCACAATCAAATTGTCCTACGCATGGATTAAATTTATGGATGATCATACAAATTTTTTACGCTGAATTGAATTTTGCTTCTAGAAATCTTTTAGATTCGTCCGCGGGAGGCACTTTTATGGAAATCAATTTAGGAGAAGCCACTAAACTCCTAGATAATATTTTGGTTAGTTATTCTCAATGGCACACCGAAAGATCTACTAGTAAGAAGGTTCATGCGAGAGAAGAGATTAATGTTTTGAGTGGAAAGATGGATGAACTTATGAAATTGCTTGCTAATAAGAGTGCTCCTATTGATCCTAATGATATGTATTTTTCTACTTTGATTGAGAATAATAATGAATCTATGGATGTGAATTTTGTTGGTAGGAATAATTTTGGTAACAACGCTTATAGAGGAAACTTTAATCCTAGGCCGTACCCTAGTAATTCCTCTAATAATTATGATAATTCCTACAACAACTCTTCTGGAAATTTTAATAAGAAGCCCTCTGATTTTGAGATTAGTGTTAAATATTTTATGATTTCTCAAAAGAATTTCAATGCCTTGCTTGAAGAAAAATTGCCTAAGATTGATGAGTTGGCTAGGAACGTAGATAGAATTTCTCTTGATGTTAATTTTTTGAAACTTAGATCTATTCCACCTAAGAATGATATCAATGAGTCTCTCAAAGCCATGAGAATTTCCATTGATGAGTGCAAAGAAAGAACCGCTAGGATGCGTGCTAAAAAGGATTGCTTTGTGAAAGCGTGTTCTTCTAGTTTTCATGATAATAGGAATGAAGATCTAAAAGTGATTGATATGTTGATACGTCTCCGTCGTATCTATAATTTTTAATTGTTCCATGCCAATATTCTTCAACTTTCATACACTTTTGGCAACTTTTTATATTATTTTTGGGACTAACATATTGATCCAGTGCCGAGTGCCAGTTCCTATATGTTGCATGTTTTATGTTTCGCAGAAAACCAATATCAAACGGAATCCAAACGGGATAAAAACGGACGGAGAATTATTTTGGAATATTTGGGATTTTCCGGAGGAAGAATCAACGCGAAACAGTGTCCGAGGTGGCCACGAGACAGGGGGGCACGCCCTGGTCTCTCGTGGGCCACCCGTAAGGCGGTTGATGCTCTTCTTTTGCCACAAGAAAGCTAATTTTACGAGAAAAATCTGGGCGAAAGATTCACCCCAATCGGAGTTACGGATCTCCAGATATAAAGGAAACTGTGAAGGGGTAGAATCAGAGAACGCAGAAACAGACAGATAGATCCAATCTCAGAGGGGCTCTCGCCCCTCCCAAGCCATGGAGCCAAGGACCAGAGGGGAAACCCTTCTCCCATCTCAGGAGGAGGTCAAGGAAGAAGAAGAAGAAGGGGGCCTCTCTCCCCCTTGCTTCCGGTGGCGCCGGAGCGCTGCCGGGGGCCATCATCATCACCGCAATCTTCACCAACACCGCCGTCATCTTCACCAACATCTCCATCACCTTCCCCCTTCTATATCCAGCGGTCCACTCTCCCGCATCCCGCTATACCCTCTACTTGAACATGGTGCTTTATGCTTCATATTATTCTCCAATGATGTGTTGCCATCCTATGATGTCTGAGTAGATTTCCATTGTCCTATCGGTGATTGATGAATTGCTATGATTGGTTTGAGTTGCATGTTTTTATTATTGGTGCTATCCTATGGTGCCCTCCGTGTCGTGCAAGCGTGAGGGATTCCCGCTGTAGGGTGTTGCAATGCGTTCATGATTCGCTTATAGTGGGTTGCGTGAGTGACTGAAACACAAATCCGAGTATGGGGATTGTTGCGTATGGGATGAAGGGGACTTGATACTTTAATGCTATGGTTGGGTTTTACCTTAAATCTTTAGTAGTTGCGGATGCTTGCTAGAGTTCCAATCATAAGTGCATATGATTCAAGAAGAGAAAGTATGTTAGCTTATGCCTCTCCCTCAAATAGAATTGCAATAGTGATTACCGGTCTAGTAACATAGTCAATTGCTTAGGGACAATTTCACAACTCCTACCACCACTTTTCCATAGTCGCTATATTTACTTTATTGCTTCCTTATCTAAACAACCGCTAGTTTATATTTACGTACTCTTTATTATCTTGCAAACCTATCCTATCACACCTACAAAGTACTTCTAGTTTCATACTTGTTCTAGGTAGAGCGAACGTCAAGCGTGCGTAGAGTTGTATCGGCGGTCGATAGAACTTGAGGGAATATTTATTCTACCTTTAGCTCCTCGTTGGGTTCGACACTCTTACTTATCGAAAACTGTTGCGATCCCCTACACTTGTGGGTTATCAAGACCTTTTTCTGGCGCCGTTGCCGGGGAGTCATAGCATAGGGTGAATATTCTCGTGTGTGCTTGTTTGCTTTATCACTAAGTAATTTTTATTTGATGTTCTTAGTTGTTTTCTATCTTTAGTTATGGGTAGGAAACGCAAAATACCAAAGAAATTAGTTGTACCTACTGCTCCAATGGTTGAAGAACCACTCAAAATCTATCACACTACTGAAGCTTTTTACTTGGATCATCTTTGATCCCTTTGTGCTCGTGCTAAAACCCCAACTAGCTTAGGTGAGGGCAAATCTTTAGATGAGCATGCTTGTTATGTGCGACACCGTATATCTGAAAAAGGAAAACTATTATGGGATCAAATTCAACGTTTGCAATGCTATGCTTGTAATTTATGTGAAATATATGATGTTACTTGTTGTTCTGAAAACCCTAAGAAACACCTTCCCTACCAATGTGAGTTTATTGATAATGGAATCGTATCTTCGTATGCTAAGGGTGTTTATAATTACTATGATGTTCAACAAATTGAAGAATTTGTTGCTTTTAAGGGTGCTTTTGAAATTGCTTCTTTGATTGAAAAGTATGATGCTACTCTTTACAAATCTGAAAGTTTTGCCATACTTGAATATTGTTATGATAATTATGCTTCTAATGCCTATGTTAAACCATATATTGAGAAATTCTCCGCTGTCCAAGAAGAGATTAATATTTTGCAGGAAGCCATGGAAGAAGAAATTGATGAAACTGTGAGCTCATTGGATGAAAAAGATGATGAGGAGAGCGAAGAACAAAAGGAGGAAGAGAGGATTAGCTACCCGTGCCCACCTTCTAATGAGAGTAACTATTCAACTCATACATTGTTTAATTTCCCTTCGTGCTTACCGAAGGATGATTGCTATGATGATTGCTATGATGATTGTTATGATCCCGTTGATTCTCTTGAAATATCCCCTTTTGATGATGCTTGCTATGCTTGTGGCCAAGATGCCAATATGAATTATTCTTATGGATATGAACTTGCTATAGTTCCTTATGTTAAACATGAAATTGTTGCTATTGCACCCACGCATGATAGTCATATTATCTTTTTGAATTCTCCAAACTACACTATATCGGAGAAGTTTGTGCTTATTAAGGATTATATTGATGGGTTGCCTTTTACCATTGCACATGATGATTTTGATAGATATAATATGCATGTGCTTGCTGCTCCTACTTGCAATTATTACGAAAGAGGAACTATATCTCCGCCTCTTTATGTTTCCAACACGATAGAATTGCAAGAAACTGTTTATACTATGCATTGGCCTTTACTATGTGTGCATGAATTGTTCTTTTATGACATGCCGATGCATAGGAAGAGAGTTAGACTTCGTCATTACATGATATATGTTACTTTGTGCTCACTACTAAATTACAAATCATTGTTAATTAAAATTTGCTTTGATATACCTTGGGATCTGGGTGGATCCATTACTTGAGCACTATATGCCTAGCTTAATGGCTTTAAAAAAAGCGCTGCCAGGGAGACAACCCGGAAGTTTTAGAGAGTCATTTATTTCTTTTGAGTGCTTTCATATAGTTTAAAAACAAAAAAATAAAGAGGGGAACCTAAAAACTTTTCAAAAAGGAATGTGAAAGTGAGAAAGACAAGCATTGTTAAAGTGGGAGCTAGCCTTGAACTTTGTTCATGCTCACAGAAACTTTGTGAATCTTGATTACAGAAACTTTTCATCAAAAATAATTATCCCCTTGTACAATTACTTTGTATTATAAAAATAATGTGCCAAGGTTTGCCTTTAGGATGTTTACAATGCTTGTTGGTTTGTACGGTGCAGGACAGCAACTTTGGCTGTAGTGCGCGGTTTTACATTTTTAACTGGAACACCAATTAATTCTGAATCCTTTTGCACTGTCTTTCTGTACAAATTGTTTATGTTTCCTAATTTTCGTAGAATTTTTGTTGTACCAGAAGTATGGTGGATGTTCAGATTGCTACAGACTGTTTTGTTTTTGACAGATTCTGTTTTTGATGCATAGTTTGCTTGTTTTGATGAATCTATCAATTTATATCAGTAGATTAAGCCATGGAAAAGTTATGTTACTGTAGACACAATGTAAAAACAAAATATGAATTGGTTTGCTACAGTACTTAGAGTGGTGATTTGCTTTATTATACTAACGGATCTTACCAAGTTTTCTGTTGAAGTTTTGTGTGGATGAAGTGTCTAAACGAGGAGGTCTCGATATGAGGAAAAGGAAGAGAGGCAAGAGCTTAAGCTTGGGGATTCCCGAGGCACCCCAAGTAAATATTCAAGGAGACTCAAGCATCTAAGCTTGGGGATGCCTCGGAAGGCATCCCCTCTTTCTTCAACAAGTATCAGTATGTTTTCGTATTCGTTTCGTTTATGCAAGTCTTGGAGCGTCTTTTGCATTTAGTTTTCATTTTTCTTTTATGCACCATGCTGGTTGATTTATAGAATGCTCATTGGACTTCACTTAAATCTTTTGAGTGTGGCTTTATAGAATGCTTCATGTGCTTTACTTATATCGTTTGAAGTCTGGATTGCCTGTTTCTCTTCACATAGAAAACCGCCATTTGTAGAATGCTATTTTGCTTCACTTATATTTGTTAGAGCGTGGGCGTATCTTTTTTAGAAAGAATTAAACTCTCTTGCTTCACTTATATCTATTTAGAGAGATGACAGGCATTGGTCATTCACATGGTTAGTCATAAAATCCTACATAAACTTGTAGATCGCTGAATATGATATGTTTGATTCCTTGCAATAGTTTTGCGATATAAAGATGGTGATATTAGAGTCATGCTAGTGGGTGGTTGTGGATTGTAGAGACACTTGTGTTGAGTTTTGCAAGTCCCATAGCATGCACGTATGGTAACCGTTGTGTGACAAATTTGAAGCATGGGGTGTTTCTTTGATTGTCTTCCTTATGAGTGGCAGTCAGGGACGAGCGATGGTCTTTTCCTACCAATCTATCCCCCTAGGGGCATGCGTAGTAGTACTTTGCTTCGAGGGCTAATAAACTTTTGCAATAAGTATATGAGTTCTTTATTACTAATGTGAGTCCATGGATTATACGCACTTTTACCTTTCCATCATTGCTAGCCTCTTCGGTACCGTGCATTGCCCTTTCTCACCTCGAGAGTTGGTGCAAACTTCGCCGGTGCATCCAAACATTGTGATATGATATGCTCTATCACACATAAGCCTCATTATATCTTCCTCAAAACTGCCATCATGCCTACCTATCATGGCATTTCCATAGCCATTCTGAGATATATTGCCATGCAAGTTCCATCATCATCATATACATGACTTGAGCATTTATTGTCATATCGCTTTGCATGATCGTAAGATAGCTAGCATGATGTTTTCATGGCTTGTCCATTTTTTGATGTCATTGCTACGCTAGATCATTGCACATCCCGGTACACCGCCGGAAGCATTCATATAGAGTCATATCTTTGTTCTAGTATCGAGTTGTAATATTGAGTTGTAAGTAAATAAAAGTGTGATGATCATCATTATAGAGCATTGCCCCATGAAAAAAAGAAAAAAAAAAGAAAAAAGAAGGGAAAGGCCAAAGAAGCCTAAATAAAAAAGGGGGCCAAAGAAGCCCACCGAAATAAACAAAAAAAAATAAAAAAAAAGAGAAAAGAAAAGGGGCAATGTTACTATCCTTTTTTCACACTTGTGCTTCAAAGTAGCACCATATTCTTCATATAGTGAGTCTCCTATGTTATCATTTTCATATACTAGTGGGCATTTTCATTATAGAACTTGGCTTGTATATTCCAACGATGGGCTTCCTCAAATGCCCTAGGTCTTCATGAGCAAGCAAGTTGGATGCACACCCACTTAGTTTTCAGTGTGAGCTTTCATACACTTATAGCTCTTAGTGCATCTGTTGCATGGCATTCCCTACTCCTCACATTGACATCACTTGATGGGCATCTCCATAGCCCGTTGATTAGCCGCGTCGATGTGAGTCTTTCTCCCTTTTTGTCTTCTCTACATAACCTCCATCATTACATTCTATTCCACCTATAGTGCTATATCCATGGCTTGCGCTCATGTATTGCATGAGGGTTGAAAAAGCTGAAGCGCGTTAAAAAGTATGAACCAATTGCTCGGCTCGTCATCGGGGTTGTGCATGATGGGAGCATTTTGTGTGACGAAAATGAAGCATGGCCAAACTATATGATTTTGTAGGGATAAGCTTGCTTTGGCCTTGTTGTTTTGAAAAGACATGATTGCTTTATTGGTACGCTCGAAGTATTATCGTTTTTATGTCAAATGATAGACTATTGCATTGAATCACTCGTGTCTAAATATTCATGCCATGATTAGACATATGATCAAGATTATGCTAGGTAGCATTCCACATCAAAAATTATCTTTTTTATCATTTACCTACTAGAGGATGAGCAGAAATTAAGCTTGCGGATGCTGATACGTCTCCGTCGTATCTATAATTTTTTATTGTTCCATGCCAATATTCTTCAACTTTCATACACTTTTGGCAACTTTTTATATTATTTTTGGGACTAACATATTGATCCAGTGCCCAGTGCCAGTTCCTGTCTGTTGCATGTTTTATATTTCGCAGAAAACCAATATCAAACGGAATCCAAACAGGATAAAAACGGACGGAGAATTATTTTGGAATATTTGGGATTTTCCGGAGGAAGAATCAACGCGAAACAGTGTCTGAGGTGGCCACGAGACAGGGGGGCGCGCCCACCCCCCCTGGACGTGCCCTAGACTCTCATGGGACACCCGTAAGGCGGTTGATGCTCTTCTTTTGCCGCAAGAAAGCTAATTTTACGAGAAAAATATGGGCGAAAGATTCACCCCAATCGGAGTTACGGATCTCCAGATATAAAGGAAACGGTGAAGGGGTAGAATCAGAGAACGCAGAAACAGAGAGATAGATCCAATCTCGGAGGGGCTCTCGCCCCTCCCAAGCCATGGGAGCCAAGGACCAGAGGGGAAACCCTTCTCCCATCTAGGGAGGAGATCAAGGAAGAATAAGAAGAAGGGGCCCTCTCTTCCCCTTGCTTCCGGTGGCGCCGGAGCGCTGCCGGGGGCCATCATCATCACCACGATCTTCACCAACACCGCCGTCATCTTCACCAACATCTCCATCACCTTCCCCCTTCTATATCTAGCGGTCCACTCTCCCGCATCCCGCTGTACCCTGTACTTGAACATGGTGCTTTATGCTTCATATTATTCTCCAATGATGTGTTGCCATCCTATGATGTCTGAGTAGATTTCCATTGTCCTATCGGTTATTGATGAATTGCTATGATTGGTTTGAGTTGCATGTTTTATTATTGGTGCTATCCTATGGTGCCCTCCGTGTCGCGCAAGCGTGAGGGATTCCCGCTATAGGGTGTTGCAATGCGTTCATGATTCGCTTATAGTGGGTTGCGTGAGTGACTTAAACACAAACCCGAGTAAGGGGATTGTTGCGTATGGGATGAAGGGGACTTGATACTTTAATGCTATGGTTGGGTTTTACCTTAATGGATCTTTAGTAGTTGCAGATGCTTGCTAGAGTTCCAATCATAAGTGCATATGATCCCAGAAGAGAACGTATGTTAGCTTATGCCTCTCCCTCAAATAGAATTGCAATAGTGATTACCGGTCTAGTAACATAGTCAATTGCTTAGGGACAATTTCACAACTCCTACCACCACTTTTCCACACTTGTTATATTTACTTTATTGCTTCCTTATCTAAATAGCCCCTAGTTTATATTTACGTACTCTTTATTATGTTGCAAACCTATCCTATCACACCTACAAAGTACTTCAAGTTTCATACTTGTTCTAGGTAAAGCGAACGTCAAGCGTGCGTAGAGTTGTATCGGTGGTCGATAGAACTTGAGGGAATATTTATTCTACCTTTATCTCCTCGTTGGGTTCGACACTCTTACTTATCGAAAACTGTTGTGATCCCCTACACTTGTGGGTTATCATGTGTCTCCTATTAAATCTTTGTTTTGCAATATGAATCTTGACAATGATGGGACTGGAGAAGAGTCAACTTTAGTTAAAAGGCGTCCCAATGATTCAGAGTTTTTAGATCTAGATGCAAAAATTGGTAAAGTGGGATTCAAGAGGTCAAAACTTTACATAGCAATGAACCCACTATTTTGGATTTCAAGGAATTTAATTATGATAATTGTTCTTTAATAGATTGTATTTCCTTGTTGCAATCCGTGTTAAATTCTCCTCATGCTTATAGTCAAAATAAAGCTTTTACTAAACATATCGTTGATGCTTTAATGCAATCTTATGAAGAAAAACATGAATTAGAAGTTTCTCTCCCTAGAAAACTGTATGATGAGTGGGAACCTACTATTAAAATTAAATTAAAGATCATGAATGCTATGCTTTGTGTGATTTGGGTGCTAGTGTTTCGATGATTCCAAAAACTTTGTGTGATGTGTTAGGTTTCCGTGAATTTGATGATTGCTCTTTAAACTTGCACCTTGCGGATTCCATCATTAAGAAACCTATGGGAAGGATTAATGATGTTCTTATTGTTGCAAATAGGAATTATGTTCCCTAGATTTTATTGTCTTGATATGGATTGCAATCCTTCATGTCCTATTATTCTTGGTAGACCTTTCCTTAGAACGATTGGTGCAATTGTTGATATGAAAGAAGGAAATATTATATTCCAATTTCCATTAAGGAAAGTCATGGAACACTTTACTAGGCAGAAAATAAAATTACCTTATGAATCTATTATGAGAGCCACCTATGAATTGAATACCAAAGATGACAATACTTAGATCTATTCTCGCTTTTATGCCTAGCTAGGGCGTTAAACGATAGCGCTTGTTGGGAGGCAACCCAATTTTATTTTTGGTCTTTGCTTTTTGTTCATGTTTACTAATAAATAATTCATATAGCCTCTGTTTAGATGTGGTTTTATGTTTTAATTAGTGTTTGTGCCAAGTAAAACCTATAGGATAACCTACGGTGATAGTTAATTTGATCTTGCTGAAAAACAGAAACTTTTGCACGCACGAGAAGAATTTTCATAAATCACAGGAACGTTATTTTCAGTTGATTCTTTTTGCAGAAGCTTAATAGAAAAATTACCTAGGACTTCCTATTTTGGTAGAATTTTGGGGATCCATAAGTATTCGAAAGTTACAGATGACTACAAACTTTTCTGTTTTTGATAGATTCTGTTTTTGTGTGTTGTTTGCTTATTTTGATGAATCTATGGCTAGTATCGGGGGGTATGAACCATAGAGAAGTTGGAATACAGTAGGTTTAACACCAATATAAATAAAGAATGAGTTCATTACAGTACCTTAAAGTGGTGGTTTGTTTTATTTCGCTAACGGAGCTCATGAGATTTTCTGTTGAGTTTTGTGTTGTGAAGTTTTCAAGTTTTTGGGTAAAGATTTGATGGATTATGGAATAAGGAGTGGCAAGATCCTAAGATTGGGGATGCCCAAGGCACCCCAAGGTAAAATTCAAGGACAACCAAAAGCATAAGCTTGGGGATGCCCCGGAAGGCATCCCCTCTTTCGTCTTCGTCCATCGGTAACTTTACTTGATGTTATATTTTTATTCACCACATGATATGTGTTTTGCTTGGAGCGTCTTGTATGATTTGAGTCTTTGATTTTTAGTTTACCACAATCATCCTTGCTGTACACACCTTTTGGGAGAGACACACATGAATCAGAATTTATTAGAATACTCTATGTGCTTCACTTATATTTTTTGAGCTAGATAATTTTGCTCTAGTACTTCACTTATATATTTTTAGAGCATGGAAGTTGTTTTATTTTATAGAAATTATTGATCTCTCATGCTTCACTTATATTATTTTGAGAGTCTTTTAGAACAACATGGTATTTTCTTTGGTTATAAAATTAGTCCTAATATGATGAGCATCCAAGATAGGTATAATAACAACTATCATATAGAGTGCATTAAACACTATGATAAATTTGATACTTGATAATTGTTTTGAGATATAAAGGTGGTAATGTTAGAGTCATGCTAGTTGGGTAAATATGAAATTGAGAAACACTTGTGTTAAAGTTGGCAAGTCCCGTAGCATGCACGTATGGTGAACATTGTGTGACAAATTTGAAGCATGGGGTGTTCTTTGATTGCCTTCCTTATGAGTGGAGGTCGGGATCGTGCGATGGTTAACTCCTACCAACCCTTCCCCTAGGAGCATGTGTAGTAGTACTTTGCTTCGAGGGCTAATAAACTTTTGCAATAAGTATATGAGTTCTTTATGACTAATGTGAGTCCATGGATTATACACACTCTTACCTTTCCGCAATTTTCTAGCCTCTACGGTACCGTGCATTGCCCTTTCTCACCTTGAGAGTTGGTGCAAACTTCGCCGGTGCATCCAAACCCCGTGATACGATATGCTCTATCACACATAAACCTCCTTATATCTTCCTCAAAACAGCCACCATACCTACCTATTATGGCATTTCCATAGCCATTCCGAGATATATTGCCATGCAACTTTCCACCGTTCCGTTATTATGACACGCTCCATCATTGTCATATTGCTTTGCATGATCATGTAGTTGACATCGTATTTGTGGCAAAGCCACTTGTATAATTCTTTCATACATGTCACTCTTGATTCATTGGGTATCCCGGTACACCGCCGGAGGCATTCACATAGAGTCATATTTTGTCCTAAGTATTGAGTTGTAATTCTTGAGTTGTAAATAAATAGAAGTGGGATGATCTTCATTATTAGAGCATTGCCCCATGTGAGGAAAGGATGATGGAAGCAATGATTCCCCCACAAGTCGGGATGAGTCTACGGACTTTATGAAAAATAAAAGAGGCCAAAGAAGCCCAAATAAAAAAAATAGGCCAAAGAAGCCCACCAAAAAAAAAGAAAAACTGAGAGAAAAAGAGAGAAGGGACGATGTTACTATCCTTTTTCCACACTTGTGCTTCAAAGTAGCACCATGATCTTCATGATAGAGAGTCTCCTATTTTGTCACTTTCATATACTAGTGGAAATTTTTCATTATAGAACTTGGCTTGTATATTCCGATGATGGGCTTCGTCAAATTGCCCTAGGTCTTCGTGAGCAAGCAAATTGGATGCACACCCACTTAGTTTATTTTGATGAGCTTTCATACATTTATAGCTCTAGTGCATCCGTTGCATGGCAATCCTACTCCTCGTATTGACATCAATTGATGGGCATCTCCATAGCTCGTTGATTAGCCGCGTCAATATGAGACTTTCTCCTTTTTGGTTTTCTCACATAATCCCTATCATCATACTCTACTCCACCCATAGTGCTATGTCCATGGCTTACGCTCATGTATTGCGTGAGGGTTGAAAAGGCTGAAGTGCGTTAAAAAGTATGAACCAATTGCTTGGCTGAAACCGGGGTTGTGCATGATGGGAGCATTTTGTGTGAGAAAAATGAAGCATGGCCTAACTATATGATTTTGTAGGGATAAGCTTTCTTTGGCTATGTTATTTTGATAAGACATAAACTGCTTGGTTAGCATGCTTGAACTATTACTATTTTTATGTCAATATTAAACTTTTATCTTGAATCTTTTGGATCTGAACATTCATGCCACAATAAAGAAAATTACATTGAGAATTATGTTAGGTAGCATTCCACATCAAAAATTCTGTTTTTATCATTTACCTACTCGAGGACGAGCAGGAATTAAGCTTGGTGATGCTTGATACGTCTCCAACGTATCTATAATTTTTGATTGTTCCGTGCTATTATATTATCTGTTTTGGATGTTTAATGGGCTTTATTATACACTTTTATATTATTTTTGGGACTAACCTATTAACCGGAGGCCCGGTCCAAATTGCTGTTTTTTTGCCTATTTCAGTGTTTCACAAAAAATGAATATCAAACGGAGTCCAAACGGAATGAAACCTTCGGGAGAGTTATTTTTGGAACAAACGCAATCCAGGAGACTTGGAGTGGACATCAAGAAAGAAATGAGGAGGCCACGAGGAAGGGAGGCGCGCCCAAGGGGGGTAGGCGCGCCCCCACCCTCGTGGCTCCCCTGACCGACTTCTTTCGCCTATATATACTCATATACCCTGAAAACATCCAAGAGCACCACGAAACCCTATTTCCACCGCCGCAACCTTCTATACACATGAGATCCCATCTTGGGGCCTTTTCTGGTGCTCTGCCGGAGGGGGGATCGATCATTGAGGGCTTCTACATCAACATCATAGCCTCTCCGATGAAGTGTGAGTAGTTTACTACAGACCTTCGGGTCCATAGTTATTAGCTAGATGGCTTATTCTCTCTCTTTGGATCTCAATACAAAAGTTCTCCTCGATCTTCTTGGAGATCTATTCGATGTAATTCTTTTTGCGGTGTGTTTGTTGAGATCCGATGAATTGTGGGTTTATGATCAAGATTATCTCTGAACAATATTTGAATCTCCTCTGGATTCTTTTATGTATGATTGGTTATCTTTGCAAGTCTCTTTGAATTATTAGTTTGGTTTGGCCTACTAGATTGATCTTTCTTGCAATGGGAGAAGTGCTTAGCTTTGGGTTCAATCTTGTGGCATCCTTTCCGAGTGACAGCAGGGGCAGCAAGGCACATATTGTATTGTTGCCATCAAGGATAAAAAGATGGGGTTTATATCATATTGCTTGAGTTTATCCCTCTACATCATGTCATCTTGCCTAATGCGTTACTCTGTTCTTATGAACTTAATACTCTAGATGCATGCTGGATAGCGGTCGATGTGTGGAGTAATAGTAGTAGATGCAGAATCGTTTCGATCTACTTGTCACGGACGTGATGCCTATATACATGATCAGGCCTAGATATTCTTATAACTATGCACTTTTCTATCAATTGCTCGACAGTAATTTGTTAACCCACCGTAATACTTATGCTATCTTGAGAGAAGCCACTAGTGAAACCTATGGCCCCGGGTCTATTTTCCATCATATAAGTTTCCGATCTATTTTATTTTGCAATCTTTACTTTCCAATCTATATCATAAAAATACCAAAAATATTTATCTTATTATCTCTATCAGATCTCACTTTTGCAAGTCGCTGTGAAGGGATTGACAACCCCTTTATCGCGTTGGTTGCAAGGTTCTTATTTGTTTGTGCAGGTACGAGGGATTTGAGTGTAGCCTCCTACTTGATTGATACCTTGGTTCTCAAAAAATGAGGGAAATACTTACGCTACTTTGTTGCATCACCCTTTCCTCTTCAAGGGAAAACCAATGCATGCTCAAGAGGTAGTACCATGTCACTTCTTTTGAAAAGAAGATTTAATCTTTTACGAGTAACCTCCATCTTTTTTGGGAGATACCCAATATGATCCTGGCTCTAAGAGTGCAAGGATTTCACAAATTTATCGAGATTAGTCACCACATCCTTTAAATCCCTAACTTGCGAACTATTTCTCCAACACGCCCTAACCTGATCATCCAAAGCCATACTTTCCATCTCCCAAAAAGCTTCATATCTCAAATGCTTGTTAATAATGGCATTAGGCTGACTACCCATCAGCTGAATAAACAAAGGATAATGGTATGGCCTAGAGGAAATAACATGTTGGACCTTGCACTGGTGAAAGGATCGATATAGTTGACTAGAGGGGGGGGTGAATAGGTAACTAACAATTTTTAGCTTTTCTTTACCAAATTAAACTTTGCATCAAAGTAGGTTGTCTAAAAATGCAACTAGGTGAACAACCTATATGATGCGACAACAATAAGTGCACAAGCAAGCAAGGGATACAACATAAAAAGCTTGCACAAGTAAAGGCACGAGATAACCAAGAGTGGAGCCGATGGAGACGAGGATGTGTTACCATTAGAGCGGAAGTACATCTCCGTTAGAGCGGTGTGGAGGCACAATGCTCCCCAAGAAGCCACTAGGGCCATCATATTCTCCTCACGCACTCACACAATGCGAGATGCCGTGATTCCACTATTGGTGCCCTTGAAGGCGGCGACCAAACCTTTACAAACAAGGTTGGGGCTATCTCCACAACTTAATTGGAGGCTCCGAACGACACCACGAAGCTTCACCACAATGGACTATGGCTCCGAGGTGACCTCAACCGTCTAGGGTTCTCAAACACCCAAGAGTAGCAAGATCCGCTAGGGATCAGTGGGGGAATCAAATTTCTCTTGGTGGAAGTGTAGATCGGGGCCTTCTCAACCTATCCCGAGCAAATCAACAAGTTTGATTGGCTAGGGAGAGAGATCGGGCTAAAATGGAGCTTGGAGCAACAATGGAGCTTTTGGGGGAAGAGGTAGGTCAACTTTGGGGAAGAAGTCCCCTTTATATAGTGGGGGGAATAATCCAACCATTACCCCCCCAACCAGGCCTGTAGAGAGCGGTACTACCGCTTGGGTGGGCGGTACTACCACTGAGCCAGTGGTACTACCGTCCCACCTAGCGGTACTGCCGCGCACATGAGGGGAGCAAGGTCCTGGACCCAGAGCGGAACTACGGCGGTGGTAAGGGCGGTACTACCGCTTGGGAGCGGTACTACCGCCACTACTGCCGCAGCTAGTGCCGCATAACCCGACACGAGAAAAGGAGGTCTCGAGTCGAGGCGGTAGTAGCCCGGAGCCTCAGCGGTACTACGGCGGAAGACAGCAAGCGGTACTACCGCTTGATGCGCTTTGGCGGTACTACTGCTGTGGCCCGCGGTACTACCACTGGGACCAGACAGAGCAAGCCAGGAGGGTAAGGAGAACTCCATTGAAGCGGGAAGGAACAAGGGGTGCGATAAGGATGTGTACGTGTTGATTCCACCATAGCCTTACCAAAGTGGATCCCCTCTTGATAGTACGGTGACTCCTACGAAACTAGTCTACCAACAGAGAAACGAAGGAGCTGCACCGTATTGAATAAAACATGGAGGGGAGGATATCGTCTCATGCCAAAGGATGAATCTATGAAAATCTCAACGCACATGATTAGTCCGCAAAAGCATTGTCATCAATCACCAAAAAACCTTGGGGAAATATGCCCTTACAATCTCCCCCTTTTTGGTGGATTGATGACAATACATGATTTGCACAAACGGGAAAAGTCATAGGACATGCGCAAACCCCACACTCTAAAATATAGATGGGCTCCCCCTAGATGTGTGCTATCTGTATAAGTGCTTTGGACTGCACGACACACATACTAGGATCAATGCTCCCCCTACATTTTAGAGACCAACAACCTAAGCAGGATATATGAGAGCAAAGTATATAACAGGGTAAGCATGCAACTCATAAGATACCAAAGGACTGGATAGACATAGATAATGATAATATAAAGATAAGGTAGCATATGTCTCACACCATATGTCTGGAACTTAGATCTACTGGCACAAAACCAAGCAAAGCAAGCTACGAGAAAACACACCACAAAGAAGACACACTCGCAAAACAGACAACGACAATGACACAAATCCCTAAACTCTCTCCCCCTTTGGCATTGAGACACCAAAAAGAGAAGGAGTGTTGCTACGGCTCCAGGTGATAGCAAGCGAGGGTCTCGAACATCATATCCCAGCGGGATCGTCTGCACCGCCGTCGTCGGTCGGAAACTGCTCGGCATCAGAATCTGTCCACGGGCAGTGCTCCTGAATCCACTCCTCCTCCTCAGTAAGCTGGTCCTCAGATCCACTGTTAACGGTGGCACCCAACTGACGCATGAGCTCCTTGTGATGTCCCCTGGCCTTCTTCTCGGCCACATGAGTCATGTACTGACCGTGAGACTCCATGCAGAACAGCTTCTTCACCTTGAGCTTGAGCTTCTTTGCCCAAGAGGGCTCTTCCCCAGAAGGCTCATAGTCATCATCATCATCAGCATCAGCCTCCTCCTCGGTCTCCATGGCAGCAGCAGAAGATATATCCCCAGATCTAGGGACCTGGGTGCCCCAGTTATCCTTCTTCCTCAGACGCTTGATCTCATGAGTGTCGTGGTGTTCTCACGGGGGGCTTGCGAGTCGACAGATGCCACAAGGGCTTAGTGTGAGGGTAAGACTTCTGCTGATAGGACCGGGAGCGGGTATGCGAGTAGCACGCGGTGGTTTACCCAGCTTCGGAGCTCTCGGAGAGATAATACTCCTACTGCTGCATGTTTGAGTGTATCTGGTATATCTGGTACAGAGTGCTCCTGGAGCTGTATCTGAGATCAGTGCCAAGTGCATCTGATCTGGTATATGTCTCATATGTGCACAAGTGTGTGTGGCCGCATGTGCCTGAGCATGCATGCGTGAGTGTGTGTGAGTGTGAGTCCATGGGAGTCCATCCCCTGGATGGATGGATGTGTGCCTTTATATAGGCATGGCTAGCTTACTTCCTAAGCTATGTAGTGGGCATGGGTAAGGCATGGTGCATGTCATGCTTGTCTCCTGGGTCACTTCATGAATAGTGCCCAGGGACAAGTGACACTGTACATGATGGCATCGTGGTACAGCTGTCTTGTCCGAGGTATGGCCGTCTCGTCGGGGTCTTGTCGGTGTCGGGTCGGGCTGCAGTCGGCAGCCGGCTGGTTGGCGCAGTCGGCAGCCGGCTGGGTGGAGCAGTCAGACGGGGAGCCGGCAGGAGCTGCCGGGCAGTCGGACTGAGGGGCATTGCTGGCCCCGATGTCTTGAAATATTGTCTCACCGTCTTCGGGGTATCCGTGTCCAATTACTCCGACAGTAGCCCCCAAGCCTCCGGGCAACTTGGCAAAGTTGGGCGGAGGTTTTTTGGCGAGTGTTCATGGAAATGATCATGAAAAAGACAAAGTTAGTCGACGTATATATATCAAATGTTTGCTTTTAGCATTGCAAGTTTTATGCGGAGGGTGCCGACTCGGTTTCATCCGAGCCCCCTTAATCTTTTTCATGCCCCCTCCGCTATTTGGCTTGTGCTCTCGCTAGCCGGACAGCCGCTCTACGGTCTGTGGCTGAGAGTGGGCCGCGAAGTGGAGTGTACAGTACTCAAAGTCTGGGAGCAGATTCAACCGAGTAGATACTTGTAAAGGGTACGGCTGGGTCGCCTGAACCATTTTTCTTCCTGGACGTTTTTCGCGTGGGTGGCTCCAGGGTTCACTCTTGCTAGCCGGATAGCCGCTCTGCGGTCTGTGGCTAAGAGTGGGTCTTTGGTACCATGCGCGCTACTAAGCCGTCGGCGGGAACTAACGTCTCAGGCCAAGCGGCCAGCCCCCGGGCCAACTCTGGCTGGCGACAGGGCGAACAGTGATGCAACTATAATAAAATGCGGAGATATCTCCCCGAGCATCGCTTGAGGTTGTACGTGATTTCGCGGTGCAAAAAATATGCAGGTGAGGAGCTCACATTGATTTTCATGTAGTCGCGGTCGTCGAAGACAGCCGGCGTGGCTCAACGCTCGCGGAGCGCGTCGGCGCACCCGCTAGGTGTAGCCCTCGAGCCTCTGGGTGCTCGAGGAGGGTCCAGCCGGTCGGGCTTGACCGGCCAGGAGGTGAGTGAAACGCGACCGAGCCAGCATGGCGCAGCCAGCCGGGTGGCGAGAAGTCTAGCAGCGCCCTCTTCTTCTTTTTTCTCTTCTGCCAGCCGCTGGCAGCCGAACAAAACTCTTCTCTTGTCTGCAACCTACCGTGGGGGTGCGCCAGCGCACCCACTGGGTGTAGCCCCCAAGATTCGGGCCGACTACTGAGCAGTCGGGCTGGATCTTCCGGCAACTACTTTGTCTTCTTTTTTCATGGGAGTGCGGCAGCGCACCCGCTGGGTGTAGCCCCTGAGATTTGGGCCGACTACTGAGCAGTCGGGCCGGATTTTCCGGTGACTACTTTGCCTTCTTCTTCGCAGGGGCACGTCAGCGCACCCGCTGGGTGTAGCCCCCGAGATTCGGGCCGACTGCCGAGCAGTCGGGCCGGATCTCCCGACAACTACCTGATCTTCTTCTTCGCGGGGGCGCGTCAGCGCACCCGCTGGGTGTAGCCCCCGAGATTCGGGCCGACTGTTGAACAGTCGGGCCGAATCTCCCGGCGACTACTTTGTCTTCTTCTTTTTCTTCTTCAGCCGGCTGGGCGGACGGACTCCGACACAGCAGTCGGGCTCTTTGCAGCCGGCCAGGCAGCCAGGGTGTAGCCCCCGAGATTCGGGCCGACTGTTGAACAGTCGGGCCGAATCTCCCGGCGACTACTTTGTCTTCTTCTTTTTCTTCTTCAGCCGGCTGGGCGGACGGACTCCGACACAGCAGTCGGGCTCTTTGCAGCCGGCCAGGCAGCCAGCGGTCGGACGCACATCTGGCAGTCGGACGCAAATTCCTTTCTTTTTTTTGCCGGCTGTGGACAGTCGGACGGCTTTTCACTCGTGGCTGTGTTGATGGAGCAGTCTGCCCGCATCTCTCTCTTTTTCTTCTTTTTCCTGTCCGGCTCCACGAGGGGAGTCGGGCTCTTCTTTTTTTTTCTTCTTTCTTGCTCAGCACCTGGCCACGCGAGCAGGCGGCCAACTTTTTCCAGCCGGCCACCAGGCAATCAACCTCTTCTTTTTTTCATGGGCATCCAACCTCTTATCTCTCTTTCTTTTCTGCCCGGACATGGGCAGCTGGCCCATTTCTTGCAGCAGTCGTCCGCGACGGGCAGCCGGCTACGGCGGGAGTCGGCAGGCGAAAACTGGCGGGAAGCAGGCGGTGGCGGCGCCGGGCGCAGCGGCGAGGAGGCCTCGCAAGGCGGAGAACTCGGCCGCAGGTAGAGGCGGAGCTGGCCTGCGGGCGGAGCCGGCGGGCGAGACCCGGAGACGAACTGCCAGGCGCGCGGAGGCGGAGGAAACCGGCACGGCCCGGGACGCGGAACCCGCAAGCAGGAGGCGGCAGCGGCGACCCGGAGGAGGGCGCCGGCGCGGAGTAACAGGGAGACGGCAGCCGGCCCGCGCGAAGCCGGCAGGCGGCCGAAACGGGCGACGCACGGAGGAGGCCGTGGGGAGCCGGAGCGGAGCAGTCTGCGTCCGGGAGCTGGGTAGCTGGCGCGGGGGTGAAGTCGGCTTCTTGCGCTTTCTTGGCGAAGACGGAGGGCAGGGCCAGCGAGCCGGATGGATGCGAGGGGCGGGAGCCGGCCCTGGGCCGCGGCCGGCTGGGCGAAGCGGACCCGGCAGCGCTGTAGGGCGCGGGGACGCGGCCGGGCTAGTGCGGAGGGGCGGCGCCCGCGGAGAGCCCAGGCGGGGAGGAGCCGCGCGGGCAGAGATGGAGGCGCAGCAGCGGTCGCGTGTAAGGGCCGGCCCGAAGGCGGAGATGGCCGGGGCCGGGAGTTGGAGAGCCGGCCAACGGGCACGCGGCGCAGGCGCCAGCCGGTGAACGCGCGCAGGAGCCGGCGAGCGCGCGGCAAGCGGCCGGGAAAGTCGCAGCAGCCAGCAGGCGGAGCTGGCGTGGAAGGCGGCAGCGGCCACCCGGCCGGCAGAGACGAGGCGGAGGAGGTCGCCGGTGCGAGGCAGCGGGGCTCACGCGGGGAGGAGCGGCAGCGCGGTGAAACCGGCGCACCGTCGCGGACAAAGCAACGGAGAACGAGCTATGTCTGGCCATTGTCTGACTGATGTACAGCCTTTGTCCAACTCGTATCCGACTGATGCATGGGTTGGTGATGAGCGTAGAGGCCTGCGGGCGTGCAGGGCGCAGCAGCGCGGGCGGAAGACAGGCGTGCAGCAGCGCTGATGGCGGAGGCAGCAATGGACCCAGTTAGAGGACACGAGCACGTCGACTTGCAGGGCCATGAGCGGTGATGACGTGTGCGGCGAGGAGCGAAGGCGAGTAAGCATATGGTGGGTGTACACGGACCGCGTGGCCATTATCTGGGTAGTATCCGGGACGTGTATGAGGCATGCCTGACTTTGTGTATGCTTGTGCTTTGACCATTGTATGACTTGCATCTAGCTAGCTTGCAAAGATGGGGTATGGAGGAGCGAGCACTCGTGTGTTGGCCAAAGCAAGGCGCAACACGGAGGGAAGCAAACGCAAGCGGCGTGTGGATGGCCACGGTCGACCGAAACGAGGCCCCGCACGCGGCGCGCGCGCGGACGGATAGCCGGCGTCGCAACGGTGGTGATGAAGAGGGCGAGGCCGACGACGAGGGCGCGCCGTCCTGCACGGCCGCTCCGGGGGCGGGTTGAAGTCAAGCCCCCGAGCGCTACCGGAGAGACGGCGCGACGCCGCAGCGGGGAAGACGAAGATGGTCCCGCCCGGACAGCGAAACCAGCAGCAGCGTGGTAGCATAATAGTAGTACCACACCACAGTGGGCGCCAACTGTCGTGGTGTTCTCACGGGGGGCTTGCGGGTCGATAGATGCCACAAGGGCTTAGTGTGAGGGTAAGACTGCTGCTGATAGGACCGGGAGCGGGTATGCGAGTAGCACGCGGTGGTCTACCCAGCTTCGGAACTCTCCGGAGAGATAATACTCCTACTGCTGCATGTCTGAGTGTATCTGGTATATCTAGTACAGAGTGCTCCTGGAGCTGTATCTGAGATCAGTGCCAAGTGCATCTGATCTGGTATATGTCTCATATGTGCACAAGTGTGTGTGGCCGCATGTGCCTGCGCATACATGCGTGAGTGTGTGTGAGTGTGAGTCCATGGGAGTCCATCCCCTGGATGGATGGATGTGTGCCTTTATATAGGCATGGCTAGCTTACTTCCTAAGCTATGTAGTGGGCATGGGTAAGGCATGGTTCATGTCATGCTTGTCTCCTGGGTCACTTCATGAATAGTGCCCAGGGACAAGTGACACTGTACATGATGGCGTTGTGGTACAGCTGTCTTGTCCGAGGTATGGCCGTCTTGTCGGGGTCTTGTCAGTGTCGGGTCGGGCTGCAGTCGGCAGCCGGCTGGTTGGCGCAATCGGCAGCCGGCTGGGTGGAGCAGTCGGACGGGGAGCCGGCAGGAGCTGCCGGGCAGTCAGACTGAGGGGCTTTGCTAGCCCCGATGTCTTGAAATATTGTCTCACCATCTTCGGGGTATCCGTGCCCAATTACTCCGACAATGGGACACCAACTCTCCATTCTCTAGCATAACCTTGGGATAGACCTTATCCTAGGCCTTCTCAATAAGTAGCATGATGAATGGACCATAGATCGGGCACTTGCGCTCAGAGATAGCAGATAAGAGCTCAGACCACATAACATGAGAATGTCCAGGGACTCGCCAGTGTTTGCTTCCTTCTCATGCTAGAAGAAGAGAAGCATGTCCACAAGATAGGAGTGAACCATATCCAGATTCCCGATACGAGGGAAGAGAGTCTCCCAGAAGACACGGTGAAGAATGTCCAGAAAGGCAGACATCTCATATGTTACCTTCTTAGTGTCAGGGTTGATCTTCTGAGTGCAGTAGGGCCAGAGGGCTTGCTTGTGAGTGGAGGTTGTATTACTGTGAGGGCGAAAGCAGACAGGAGTCTCAAGCCCATGATCTTCCACCCAAGTAACTCCATGAATGCCTTCCACTTGACAGAAAGCAAGTTGCCATTGGTCATCCAAGTCAGAGTCCTGTCCTCATCAGTCCCTAGATGGACAGTGGCATAGAATTGAGCCACTATATCTGCATCATAGTCCTTGTTGAACTGCATGATTCTGAGAATGTTCAGCTGAGAGCATATCTGAAGAGCTTCACCAAAGTACTCAGGATCCTTCTCCATATAGTCCGTGTCAATGGAGCGCACATCCACATAGAGATTCTTCTTGGCCTTGAGTATATCAAAGAAAATGGCAAACTGAAAGCGGTTCCAGAACAGACGGTTGACCAAAGTGGGTTCTTGGTCTTCCACATAGGGGTTGCGGCGACGCCTTGTCCAGAACTCCTTGGCATTCATTTGAGGCACAGTTTTGCCCTTTGGCTTTGGCTTGACGGCAGACTTCTTCTGGAGTTGAGGTGGAGGTGGAGCACTAGAAGAACCTCCTGCTGACTCAGATGTGCAGTAGCGCTTCGACGTGGCACGACCGGTGTTGACACGGCGACCTTGATGCTCAGGATGTTCATCACTTGGAACCAAACACAAGAACACGCAAAACAACCAGAAAGAACGAGCATAAGCCAACAAACACAACAAAAAGGATCAATGAATGGTAGGAACATGATGGAACTTGGCAGGCAGCGGTAGTACCGCTCAAAGTGGGGAAACAGCGGTTTCCCACTGCCGTGGTCAGATCCGGCAATACCAGCCTACCAAATTCAAAAATACTCCTACCAAACGCTAATCCAAAACATTTAGTTGCCTTCTCCACCCTACTCAAGCCTAGATTTAGCCAAAAATCTAGAGATGCAGCCACTATTGCCCCTAAGACGCTATATCTGAAATCTAGACAAAAAGAGAGAGGGAACGGGGGCAATACCGGCATCCATGGCAAGGACGAGGTGGGGATCGACTCCATCGAAGGAAATGGAGAGGGATTCCCCAGAGAAGAAGATCCGCCAGAGCTCTCCCGCGACGAGACATTGCCGGAGAGACGAAGAGGAGCGAGGGGGCAAAGCGAATGGGTATGGGGGAGAAGAAACCTCCCCCTGCCCCGAAATAACCCCCTGATCCCGCCCCGCATCGGTAGTACCGCGCTGGTGGGCGGTAGTACCACTCATAAGCGGTAGTACCGCGCACCACCAGCGGTAGTATCGGCCAGCACACCACCGCAAGTAGACAAAATGACTAAGCTCAAAAAAGAGAGAAAAACCAACGGCAAAACGACTAGACAACAAACACACTAGTAAGGGGCCAAGACACATCTCTTCAAGAGAGGGCGGTGGCCGAGGCCGCCTATGTTTGAGTCAAAAGGTATGGCGCCACGAAGATTTTAACCTTGGGCCCATGACCAAAACTCGTCCTTGAAGCACAAGTACCATCGAAGATGGTTAAAGTGAAAGACTTGATCAATTTATGCATAATGGGGGGAGGGAGAGTTCATTGAGAGAACAACACTCCCCCTATGTCCATGCATACACCTAAACTAGACAACATGTTGAATGTGGTGGGATGTGCATGGGTTCAAGATACATTGCTCGAATCAATGATATTTAGCTCATGCCTTAACTAGCGAAATCTTGCTTCATCCAAGGGCTTGGTGAAAATATCTGCAAGGTTATCATTAGTGTTGACATACTTGAGCTCGATATCCCCTCGCCTAATGTGATCCCGGATGAAGTGATACCGAATCTCAAGATGCTTCATCTTGAAATGTTGCACCGAGTTGAGAGAAATCTTGATGGCACTTTCATTATCACACCAAAGAGGCACTTTGTCACAAATGACACCGTACTCCTTTAAATTTTGCCTCATCCATAAGAGTTGTGCACAAAAACTACCAGCTGCCACATATTCCGCTTTGGTGGACGAGAGAGACACACAACTTTGCTTCTTTGAAGACCAACTCACCAAAGAGCAACCAAGAAATTGGCACCCTCCGGAAGTGGACTTCCTATCCACTTTGTCTCCCGCCCAATCGGAATCCGTGTATCCTTCAAACTTGAAGTTTGCTCCTCTTGGGTACCATAAGCCAAAGTTTGGGGTATGAGCCAAATATCAAAAGATTCGCTTGACCGCCACATAGTGGCTCCTTCAGTGCGGCTTGAAACCGTACACATATTCTCACACTCAACATGATATCCGGTCTAGATGCACAAAGATAAAGCAAGGAGCCAATCATAGAGCGATATACCTTTTGATCCACCGATTTACCATTGGGATCAATGTCAAGTTGGCACTTGGTAGGCATTGGAGTAGAAGCTGGCTTGACATCACTTAGCTTGAATGTTTTTAGCATGTCTTGAGTGTATTTGGCTTGGTTGAGGAAGGTACCTTCTCTTCTTTGTTTGATATCAAAACCAAGGAAGAACTTCAACTCTCCCATCGAAGACATCTTGAACTTAGAGGTCATGAGAGCGGCAAATTCCTCATTGAAAGCTTTGTTAGGAGAACCAAAGATAATATCATCAACATATAGTTGGCATACAAACAAATCCCCATTTGACCTTCTTAGTAAAAAGAGTGGGATCGATTTGCCCAACCTCAAATCCACGATCTTGTAACAACTCGGTAAGGTGGTCATACCACGCATGTGGGGCTTGTTTAAGGCCATAGATTGCCTTATCGAGTTGATACACATGATCCGGTAAGTAGGGATCCTCGAACCCGGGGGGTTGCTTGACATAGACCAACTCATTAATAGGACCATTAAGAAAAGCACTTTTCACATCCATTTGTTGTAACTTAAAGTTGTGATGAGAAGCATAAGCAATCAACAAACGAATGGATTCAAGGAGAGCAACGGGAGCAAAGGTTTCACCGTAGTCGATACCCTCGACTTGGGAGTAGCCTTGTGCTACCAATCTTACCTTGTTGCGAATGATGTTCCCATGAGCATCTTGCTTGTTCTTGAAAATCCACTTGGTTCCAATGACGTTGTGGTTCCCTGACGGCCTTGGCACCAATCTCCACACCTTGTTGTACTCGAAGTTGTTGAGTTCTTCATGCATGGCATTGAGCCAATCCGAATCTTCGAGCACCTCATAGACCTTTTGGGGTTCAACACAAGAGACAAATGCGTGATGTTCACAATAGTTTGCTAATCGTCTACGAGTGCTTACCCCCTTTCTTAGGCTTCCAACCACGTTTTCCATGAGATGACCTTGGGTGGTGAGCTTGGAAGCAATCTTCACGACACGACGCTCTAATTCCTCCTCGGATGAGGAGGGAGGAGGATTAACTTGATTATCTTGAGCGCCATCTTGTGCTCGTTCTAGATCTTAAGCTTGCTCTTGATCTTGAACTTTCTCGAGGGGAAGAACTTGACCTTGGGCATCATTTGATGGTTCACCACCATCTTGAGGGTGATCTTTCCCTTGGTCTTGTTCATGAGGTTGAGGGCCTTCACTTTGTTCTTCGGAAGCGTGTGGGTCTTGGGTTGGTGATGGCTCCACTTGAGTGGAGCATTGTCCTTCTCCTTCGGCCACAAGGGGTTCCTCAATGGGTAGCATATGACCCACACCCATTCTTCTTATGGCTTGGGAAGGAATTTCATCACCTACATCACAAATACCACTTTGCTCCACTTGGGAGCCGTTATTTTCGTCAAACTCCACGTTACACGTCTCCTCAATGAGTCCGGTGGACTTGTTGAGGACACGGTAAGCATGAGAGTTTGTAGCATAACCAACAAATATGCCCTCATAAGCTCTAGCCTCAAATTTAGACAAACGAACACCTTTCTTGAGAATGAAACACTTACACCCGAACACCCGGAAGTACTTGAGGTTGGGCTTGTTACCGGTAAGTATTTCATAAGGAGTCTTGTTCACACTACAAAAAAAGACACATCCATGACATTTTGAGCCGAACGAATTTTTTTTTCTGTCATACATATGACACTTCTATGACGATAATTGTGACAAAACCCGGTATCATCATAGATGTGGTGGGCTCCTACTTCTATGACAAATAATCATGATAGAAAATCGGCTTTTCGTCCTGGGCGGGCAGGAGACGCAACTGCATGACATTCTTTGGGCCGTCCATGACGGAAAAAACCATGGTAGAAGCGAGGGCGAGGAAAATTTCGGGGAGTTCCCGGTTACGGTGGGAGGTCGGGGGCCGAGCGATGCGTGTTTCTCTCGTACACGTACGCGCGTGTGTGCGAGGCGTTGGCTCTAACTGAACCCGAGCGAGGCGTTGGGCTCTAACTGAACCCGAGCGATTGTACTGCAGGCTACGCGTTACTGAACCCGAGCGATCGATCGATGGTTGTTAACTGAACCCAATTGAGCGATTCCTTCGCTACTGCTGCTAACTAAAGCCGATCGATTGGATGAACAGTGAGTGTTGGAGTGTTGCGGGGGGGGGGGGGGGGGGTTGGATGAACAGTTAGCGGTGGCGTTGCCTCTGGATGAACAGGACCCCGTGGTGTGGAGGGCTGGATGAATAGTACACGGTGGAGGGGTGCCCGTGGAGGGGTGGTTGAACAGGACCCCATGGTGTGGTGGAGGGCTATATGAACAGTAGATGGTGGAGGGGTGATCGTGGAGGGGTAGTTGAATAGTAGCCGGTGGAGTAGCGCGCGGTGGAGGCTGGATGAACAGGAGCCCGTGGATGAACAATCGCAGGTGGAGGCTGGAGGAGGTCGACGGTGGATGAACAGAAGCCTATGGAGGCTGGAGGAGGTCGACGGTGGAGATGAACAGTATCCCGTGGAGTCCCGTTTTGCGGTACGCCACACCCCTCCTGATGTACATGACCCCCGTTTCGACCGTAGCGCTCCAACGCAAGTCCGTTCGTCTGTTTTGCGGTACGCCACACCCCTCCCGATCAACATGACCCCCGTTTCGACCGTAGGAGGTCCGTTTCGTCCGTTTTGCGGTATGCCACACCCCTCCCGATCAACAGGACCCCCGTTTCGACCATAGGAGGTCCATTTTCTCCGTTTTGCGGTACGCCACACCCCTCCCAATCAACAGAACCCCCGTTTCGACCGTAGGAGGTCCGTTTCCTCCGTTTTGCGGTACACCACACCCCTCCCGATCAACATGACCCGCTCCGAATGTAGGAGGTCTGTTTCCTCCATTCTGCGGTACGCCAGGCCTCGTTTCCATCGCCTGTTCCGTCCAAGCCCTCCCGATGAACACGACCACACATTTCGTTCTGACCCAGCCTGTTGGCTCCCCATGAACACGACGACGACGATGTTTCTCCATTCCGATCCAGCCATGTACGTATGCGCGAGTAGGCGTTCGAGACCCTGCCCGTATGTACGTATGTGGCCGTATTTTCTTTCTTGCACCCTGGCCGCTGTACCTACGTGTACATGCTACGCGCCTCTACTACGGCACGTGCGCGTCTCTACATCGACCAGTATATATGTACGTACACGTTCGCGACCAGAATGACAACGCTACATACGCTTCGACCAGGTGGGTCCCGACTGTCAGGCACTTCCTTGCGTGCGAAGATATAGCTGGTGGGTCCCAGCAGTCAGGGGGGCGAATCATTTTTTTGCCTGGACGCACTTCCTTGCGTGCGAAGATGTAGCTGGTGGGTCCCAGCAGTTTGGGGGAAACATTTTTTTGCGAAATACGGTGGCCCGTCCGGTGGGTCCCAGCTGTCAGGTGGAGGAATAATTATTTTCCACGTAATAAGGAGGCACTTCCTTGCTGCAGCCATGGACCCAGTTGTCAGCCTCTCCACGTACAGTCCACGTCCGATGGAAGTCGTTCCTTGACCACGTTGACCATGCCGTGCCGAGAGCACCAGGACGGTGGACGGCGGCGAGGTCTAGGAAGGGGTCGACGGGGAGCCGGGGAAGACGCGGCAGTGGAAGCCCGCGCGGAGAGGAGTACGAGGGTTCACTGGTTTGGCTGCGGTGTGAGGCTGCCGTCGCCGCAGGGCCTAGCCAGCGGTGGGAATAGTAGGGGGCGGTGAGGCCTCCGCGGCAGCACATCCAGCCATGGGAGGCAGGAGCATGCGGCACGACGGGCGCTGCCTTGGGTGGCTGGAGTAAGAAGACCAGAGCTTGAAGAAGCACTACGGCCGTTGGATGGACATCGTACGATCACTGGAGCTAGAATCGTTTATATTGACTAAGTTGACAAAGCCCTCCGTCCCCGTCAACTTAGTAGGCCCACAAGTCAGCCTCCCACCAAGGTGGGTTCCAGCTAGCAGGGGGTATTCATTTTTTTTGCGTAATAATGAGGCACTTCCGGTGGGTCCGAGCTGACAGCAGGGGGAACATTTTTTTTAACAAAATACGATGGCACGTCGGGTGGGTCCTAGCAGTCAGGGGCAAACGTTTTTTTCGTGAAACACTGGTGGCCCGTCCGGTGGGTCCCTATTGTCAGGTGGAGGAATAATTATTTTCCGTGTAATAAGGAGGCACTTCCTTGTGGCTGCCGTGGACCCAGCTGTCAGCCTCTCCACGTACAGTATTCTTCCGATGAAATTCGGTCGTTGACCACATTGACCAGGCCCGCCAAGAGCACCATGGAGGTGGACGAGGCGATTCCTAAGAAGGGGACAACGCGGAGCGAGGGAATACGCGGCAGTGGATGCCCACACGGAGAGGAGTATGAGGGTTCACTGGTTCGGCTATGCTGCCGTCGCCGCATAATAACAGGGGGTGTGGGTGAGTGGAGTGGAGGGATGGCCTGGCCAGCGGTGGGAGTAGTATGGGGGCGGTGAGGCCTCCGCGGCAGCACGGCCGACCACGGGAGGCAGGAGCAGGCGGCACGACCAGCGCTGCTTTGGGCGGCTGGAGCAAGAAGACCAGAGGTTGAAGAAGCACTATGACCGTTGGGTGGACATCGTACGGTCAATCGAGCTAGAATCATGCATATTGACTAAGTTGACAAAGCCCTTCGTCCCCATCAACTTAGTAGGCCCACTATACTGGGTCCCAGCTAGCAGGGGGAGTATTCATTTTTTTGTGCGTAATAAGGAGGCACTTCCTTGCGTGCGAAGATATAGCTGGTGGGTCCGAGCTGTCAGCGACGGTAACGTTTTTTTTGCAAAATACAGAGGCCCTTTCGGTGGGTCCCAGATGTCAGGTGGAGGAATCATTATTTTGCGCGTAATAAGGAGGCATTTCCTTGAGTGCGGCCATGGACCCAGCTGTCAGCCTCTCCACGTACAGTCCACTTCAGATGCATGTCGGTCGTTGACCACGCCACGCCGAGAGCACCAGGGCGTTGGACGACGGCGAGGCCTAGGAAGGGAATGACACGGAGGCAGGGAAGACTCGGCAGTTGTTTCCCACGCGGAGGGGAGTACGACTGTACGAGGGTTTACTGGGTCGTCTGCCATCGCCGGAGAATAACAGCAGGTGTGGGACTGTTGGTGAGTAGAGGGATGGCTAGGCCAGCGATGGGAGTACGGTGGGGCGATGAGTCCTGCGCGGCAGCGTAGCCGGCCGCAGGGAGGAGGGAGCAGGCAGGCCCGCTGGCGCTTGTTTGAGTGGCTGGAGCAGGAAGAGCAGAGATTGAAGAAGCACGACGGTCGTTGGATGAACATCCAACAGTATATAGGCCATCTGTGGAAAGCCTCAAATCTGTGGAAAACAGCATACATCTCATCTGCCATTATTTGAAATAATTTACAACCCATTTGCTAATTCTTACGGGTTTTTTGGAGCCCATATTCTTTTTGTTAGCATTACAGCCCATATTGTGGCCACGGTTAAAAAATTATACGAAATTTTGCATATGTCGGTGCATTCTGAACTGTTTTTAATCCCAAAATTTCGAGTCACAATCAGACTGATTTAAAAAACAAATGTATATCAATATAAAATCCAATAAATTGTCCACGCATAAAAATCAATGCAATTTAAAATCTCAAAATGAAAAAAAGATATTTGAAACTAATTGCCGGTTTGATGTGTTTTAAAAATGTACAACCCATTTCTCATTACTGATAGGCCATTTTTTCGGCCAGCCGAATGAAGCTCTCCTTGTCTTGAAAGATTAGCAGCCCAACAGGCCTGATAAAGCGACTTACTTGACAAATCACAAAAAACTGGGCTAGCCATTTTCAGAAAGAAAAAAACTACTGGGCTGGTCTGTGGTAAACATAAAAGAAAAGGCTGTCTAGAGAGGCCAGAGTGTCCCACACAGCCCAGTTGACACCCTGCTTCCGTCTCAAAAACAAATTAGATAAATGCCACTCCAATTATGGCGCTTCATAAAAATGCCACTGCAATTTCCAAACTTTGAAAAATGCCATTTCATGCCATTTATAGTGGCATTTTTCGAAGTTTGCAAACTGCAGTGACGTTTTTCAAAGTTTGCAAAAATTGCAGTAGCATTTTTCAAAGTTTGGAAATTGCAGTGGCATTTCTCGGATACACCAGATTTGGAGTGGCATTTATCAAATTAACCCAAAACAAAAATAACTAGGCGAGCTGCTGGGTCCCTGGTGTCAGCCGCTCGTTGTGCAATTCTCTCATTTATTGACTACATTGACAATGGCATGGGACCCAGATGTCAGAAATCCACTAGGAGGAACCATTTTGTTATTGGCTTGAAATAAGGAGGCACTTGCTTGCATACTGCCATGACCTTGGCGGGTCCCTGCTATCATCCTCTCCACATACAATCATCTCCTGATTGTGTACGCGACAACTTGCTAGGCCCACAAGTCAGCCTCTAAACCCATGGAGGACAAATACAACCCATTTAAAAAATAACCGCCCATTACGTACGTTCAAACGGAAAGTTCAACATTCAGAGCAAAGTAACAAGTCTGGTCCACATATAGAGTACTGAACTTCCACGTTGACAACCATCATAGCCAAGTTAACTATCTACTCCCACTAATACTCTAGTAGCGTACAAGTACTAACTTACTCTTAGCTAACTAGACAGTGCCGGCCGCCATCTATGGTACATGCTAAACGCCGGCACCGGCGTCCTGCGCCTCGCCTCGGACTTGCAAGAGGTGCGATAGGGCGCGTTGCTCGTGCACATTGGCCCTTTCCATGCCGGCGTGGTCCACCGAGCTTCGGCTTCCAAGCGGGAAACCCACTTGATGAGCTGGTAGTAAAAATCGGCATCGCGAACGCGTGCGTGCCCGATAGCCTCTAGGTCTATTTGCCGGGCGCTGGCCTCCACGTAGTCGGCCCAGTTGCGGGCGCTCTGCTCGCGACTCAGAGCATCGGTGCGCTGCTACTCCATGTCCCGCCGGTGGCGCAAATCGGCGATACGCTGCTCCTCCGCCAGGCAGTCGCGCTCCAACAACTCCTGCTCCTCCGCCATGCGGTCGCGCGCCAACAAGTCCTCGATCTCCGCATTGCCATCTAAAGACAAATAGAATGCCTCCTCCCTCCGTCTGCCTTCCTGTGAAAAACTAAACACTAGTTCTGGCGGTGACCGCCTCCGGCGTCGCCTACCGCGGACGGGCGGGGGCATGGCGGACATGGCGAGTGACGTCGGGCCGGTGGGGGCTTATGAGGATATGGCGAGTTGGGTCACGGTGGCACCGGAGAAGGCTGGGAAACAGTACTTATAGGGGGGAGGTAGCGCGACGGTCATCGGAATTCAATGCATAATGGCTTAGCGCGTTAGCTTGCTGTGGAAAACTAGAGAAACTGAAATTATGACTGTGTCGTCCCGTCCCGTCTGGGTCGCACGCCGGCATGGCGGTCAAACAAGTGCACTCGAATCATCTCCCTCCTTGTCAATAATGATTCCACGGATTTAAAAAACCCGCAACAATTAAAGCGTATCTTTTTTCGCATCAGTTAGCTGCCTTAATTATGGCCGGCTGCATGCAGGCACTCAGAATCACTCGCAGGCAGTACCCGAAGCAGCATGCAACGAGTCGCAGCCGAGGGCATGCAGGCAGCCACATAAATCGCTGGAATTAATTAGGCTTAAACTTCTGCATGCGGTTAATTATTGCCATGCCTTGGTCTTGCTGCTTTGCTCACGGGACTAATAAACCCGGATGGAGGGAGTACCTTGGTTGGTGAGAGGTTTGAATTAAGCCCTGCAAACCGGAAAGGAGGTACTAGTACACGCGTGATCCGCTATTTATTCGTGTAGGATCGAGTAGGTCATTTCTTGAATTGAGCCCTGCAAACCGGAAAGGAGGTAGTACGTGCGTGATCCTCTATTTATCCGTGTAGGATCGATAGTGTAGCTTGCCAGTTTCTTTAGAGGTAAGCATTTTTATCCGTGTAGGATCGATAGTGTAGCTTGTCAGTTTCTTCAGAGGTAGGCATTTTTATTCAAAAAACTGCCACTTCGCATCTTGCGTCGCAAATAAAACTGCCAGGAGCGCATTTGTAGGCTAGCTAGTGATCGATCAGTAACTTGTAAACACTGAGCGAACAGAAATAAGTAACTGTTAATGCATCTCAATGATTCACAGATCATATACAAATATGTAGCTCCAAAAGCAAAGATCAGCCACTTCGGATCTTGCGTCGCAACTAAAACTAACTAGTACGATTCCCATACATAAGATCAACATGTTAATGCATCTCAATGATTCACAGATCATATACAAATATGTAGCTCCAAAAGCAAAGATCTAGAAAAAACATCTGTTCTTCCTACTAACATGGATGCTTCTCTTGGCCAACATTCAGTACAGACTGAAAGACAAATTTGTTTGTGAAGTCTACAATTCCTCTTGCAAACGTAAGTGGTTTCACCAACAGCTGGAACCATGAGAATGAACCACACATGATGGAGGAACATCCACTGCAATATGATTTGGTCTTCTCTCGATCACACCGCGAGACTATTTTCGGAATACAAACTTTAACTTAGGCAAAATGATGCCCATTGTATAATCAGACCAAAGCAATGAAGCACCAACTGTTGGCCAGTAAATAGTATAGTACTACTTTTCTGCAGTCCATGAAGTGACTATCCAATCTTTGTGTCTATTTTCAAATGGCACTGCATGCAGTGACTATACTATTCTCTTGTGCAGTTCAACCAAAATTGCGGACACTTTGTTTGTTTGCCAAATAGCAATGGGTAGAAATCTCTGTCTGCACAAATATCAAGCAGCTAATAAACATATCAAGCAGCTAGCAAACCACTAGTATTACTATCTAATAACAGTACAAAAAGAGTAGCAAGATAGTAGGAAACCATGTACCTTCGTAAAGAACAGCTCATAGTGCCACCAATTGGATATAAAGGTTTGGAAAAAACATGCTCCTAATGTTGTACCAGTTGGACTTTTTGTGCAGTTCCACTAAAATTGAGCATCCCTGTTTGCATAGATATTGAAAGTGTGATTACTATAAAAGTGGCACTAGTTGAAGCATAGACTCACAAATATAAGCATTCCAATTTCTTAATGGGAAAAGGTAGCAAGACTGTTTCTAACCACCTGTTTGAAGGAATAAATAAAGCAACAACGGCTGATGTCAGGAAGGCATACATAGTTTTTTCTAAAAAACTGAGCCATTCCTGACCTTTCCTCTTCTTTTAAGCAAATTTTGTGCAGTTCTACTAAAATAAAATGCCATCACTGCCTTGACAATTCAGTGACACTGTACAAAAGGAAATGACTTAACATTACATCATGATGTCAGGTATGTAGTCGACAGGCATTAGAGACAAACATACAGACCTCCTCCGATAACATAATGAACATTAATTTTAACAAAGGTGTGACTAGCTTTACCGGGATAATTTGAGTGAACTCTACACCCTCTGTTCCTTAATATAAGACGTTTTCACGGTTCAATTTAAAGTACCCAAACGTCTAGTATTTAGAAAAACAGGTAGTAGTTTTCTTGAGCACATATCTGGGAAAGCTTGCCACACTTTATTTATGTCCATACGCTAATGCAACACCATTCGAATACTACAAATATACACTAATCCAGTGGCTAGTGCAACATTAGAGTAGTTAGTTATTACAGGGTACAGTACAATGGTTTTACTGAACAGATTTCAATAAACTCTAGCACTGGAAGGTTTCTATAAGAATTAACAATACAAAATGTAAAGGTAACAAGTTTCAGCATTGGTATACTAGCTGTGCATGAGCATTAAACCAAATACAAAAGTCTGAAGGTAACTAGCATTATTAACTAATGACAGTATAAAAAAATTGCAAACCATGTACCTCCAAGGTAAATATCATTTCGAACTCGGGGGGACCTTAAAAATTGCTATCCCAATCTTGATAATCGATCAAACATAAAAACTTGATCGAACGAATCAAGAGAACAGCCGGAGGAGGAGGTGCCCACTCTTGACCTTTCCTCTTGTCTTCATAATTGTCTGTGCAATTTAACCAAAATAAAATGACATCAGCGCCTTGGCATTTTGGTGACACTGTACAAAAAAATTAACTTATCTCATGAAAGTGAGGTATGTAATCTATAAGCATTAACAGTGCAAAAATCTGAAGGTAGTAACAAGTTTCATCGTTGGTATACTGGCTGTGCAACAACATTAGAATGCCTTAGCTGAAAAATCTTTAATACATCCACAATCAACAGCTAACCCTGAAATAATCCAGTGACATTAAATGGCATTGCTTAAATTTATCGGTGGCATTAGACTGAGAGCGGCATTAGTTAAATGTGGCATCACTTTAGCAGTAGCATTGCTTGACTTGACTGCTGGCGTTATACTAACAGCAAAAAAGTGGCAATAAGAGCATGGGAGGCCCATTCGGACAGTGGGCGCACCAGTACGATGTACCTCCACGGACGCAGAGTGGTGAGGGAGGTATGGTTGCCCAGAGCAACAAATATCCAGGCAGCATATGTGGATTACGTCCCATTTTTGTTCTCTTTAGCCACCTTTTTCCTATGTGAGGACAACAAACCGATCGACCTGGTCATTCTCTATTGCGTTGTCATGCCTTTCTACCCTTCTTCAACCAAGAGACACGAGACTCGTTCCTTAGCTACTGATTTTCCCCTTTTCAACCTAGATGCGGGTTCGATGCCTACTCTCTTGGACAGTACAGTCTCCCTTCCTTTCCTTATTCAACCCAGACATGGATTAGTCTGCATGAAGTAGGGTTTCCTTTAATAGTGCAAATTATGGTTTTCGTCTGCGTGGCCAGCAGAGCAGAGGATAGCAAATTGGGAAGATGGTGGAGTGGAAAAAGATCCACATGCAACGACGTGGCAGATGGGGCAATAGAACAAGGGTATGGTTCGAAAAGAGGTAGCATACCTGAGGGTCGGCGGGAAGTGGCTTCGCTCGTGGTCGTCGTCCTCTGCACACACTACGGCAGCGAGCTTGGGGACGGAGGCCATCCCGCGCGGGCGCTAGGTCTGAGAGGACGGCCTTGTCGTCAGTGCGTGACCTCGCTCGCCGATGACGAGTGCGTCAACGCTGCACGTCCTTTTCTTCCCCGGCGGATCTGTGACCACCGGTGAGGAGGGAGAGAGGGGCCGTCTTTTTTAGATCTGGAGAGAGGGTGGTAGTGTGAGAAGCAAGTGGGCAGCCCTTGGCAAGAAAGCGCTGAAGCTCCAGCCTATATATCTTTTTTATACTACTAGTACTGGAGGTGGAGTAGTGGTAGAGTAGTTTATATTTTCTCTGCGTACAGTACCAGTTAGTCGTGCTTCAAAACTGAATGGCACGCCATTAAAAAAATAAAGGTCGATAACTAATGCGGCACCTCGGGCCAACGCGGCCAGATCGCATTTTGCACGAGAAATTACACACCATGTTTCGTTGACATGTGGTCCCGTTCCAACATATCAGTGAGACGACGGCGAGTAGTAGGAGTATTTCCGAACGGACGTGTAGGCCGGGGCGCCTCTTCGTGAACCGTGGCAAACTGGCAACCGTCCACCGACTCTTCGCCTTTCCCTCTCGATTTGGAACTGCTGTCGCACGCTCTTCCTCTCCCTCCTCCATTTTCCTTTAGCCCTTCACCCTTTCTTCTGCCATTGTTCGATCGTCTTCTCCATGGAGGGAACAGGCCGGAAACGACCCCGTTATTCTTGCCCCGATCTGAAAGATGACGTGGTGGAGGAACTCATTGATCGGTGCGACGTCATCACCTCGGCTAGCATGGCAGGTTCGTTCAAGCCCATTCTCGACTCAACTAATAACATCATTACAAGGAACCCAAGAGTCAAGGAGCGGTTTGATCTCCCCTATCTTCTTTGCCGTGACCCTGATGACTGGCGCCGGCACGACGGAGGCCTCGCCCTGTGCAAGTTGATGCCGCTTGATAATGATACGTATGATGTTAAGATGCCATCGCTTGAGGGCAAGGCTTGGGCAGGCGCAAATGGAGATTGGGTTGTTTACATTGGGTCCAACTGCGAGTGGGAACTTGTGAATGTGTACACTCGTGACCGGGTTCCACTTCCAAAAATCTCAGCAGACTGCCCAGAGGTTGAGCACACCGGTATTGTACGCACGTTCAAATACGATCATGGTGACTGTCTTCTACGGAAGATAGCAATTTGTCGAGTTCCCAACCGCTCTTGGAATTACAACAACTATGAAGTTGTTGTTATCTTTGACAATCTTGTTGCCGTCCTTGGTGGTTTGACTCGATGGATATTGCTCAAAAATCAGTTTCTGTACACGGATGAGTACTATGATGCAATTCAATGCGAGGGCCTTGTGTTTGCTTCCACCACTCGTGGCACTGTTTTTGCATGGCATCCTCATAGTTTCGGTACGTTTGTCTTCCACCGTAATTATAATTGTTTCATCCACATGCATGCGGGTTAGCAAGTTTCCCTTTACTAATTAACCTTCTTCTTGTGTTTCCAAGGTCCTGTGAACATTCCACCACCTATACTTGAAAATTTTTATAACCAAGGGGGAGATGACGATGGTGATGATCACGAGCATGAGGACGAGCAGCACCCATATACTCTTTGGTGCCTGGCAACTAATTCCGACGGATCACCTCTTCTTGTGTGTATACAGCCCAGTGATGATGTTACTGCTAAGGAAGCAGGTGTAGTCTCCCATGGTCACACTCTCCGGACCTATTCCAACACCCGTTGCATGGTATTCGGGATGGATACTAGTGTGCTAGCGCCAACTCCTTCTCCCTGGTACAGAATTTATAGTCTTGGAGAAAACTCGCTCTTCCTTGGACAAAACTATCCAATGATGGTGAAAGGCGATCCAACTGCTGTTGACACAACGTTACTACCATTTATGAGAAGCAACTGTGTCTATACCTCGGACATTTGGGTGGTTCCCTACCCTGGTACTGATATAGTAGGCCGCTTCAGCCTGGATGATCAGTCCTGCGTTGGTCTCCAGATCGACAATGGATGGCCCGTCCCAGAGAATCACTTGTGGTTCAAAGCAAGCGTTTCCAACGCCGAGGAATGGTTGAGTTGAAGTTCATTTCATTGCTTGTTATTTGTTGTGTGGTGAAAACTTTAGTATTTATAATGTATCCTCGTTGTCGATGTGGGTTGATGACCTGTTGTATGTAATAAAATGATATGCCTGTGATAAACTTACTAAATTTATGAATGGCTTTCGAGTCGCTTCTCTGAGTGAGTGGTGCGACGAGGCAAAAAAATATTTTCTGAATACATAATTGTATGTGCATTGCAACAGGTTATCGGATGAGGCCAATCAACAATAGTAGTACACTATTTGTACTAGCTTCACATGCTTCGCGCGTCGGGCGGGTGTTTTTACTGTAGCCATATGTTAATGTGTTCGCAATACGTAACCAGCACCTCGAATCCTCGATACTAGTACTATATAGTAGGAGTAAGTAGTAGGAGTAGTAGGGTGGCATGGGCCAGAACAAGCATTCACGTCCAGGAGTACGGCACACACCACCACCACGACATCCATCTGACACCATATTATTTCTTGGAGTCCGTGCTAGAGCAATCTCTTCAACCTCGTCGTTTCTTAGCCATCGCGCGGCGGGCGAGGTGGGGGTTTGTCGATAGTCGGTTTCCTTAACTGCGGTCCCACTTGTAAGGCCAACTCCAACGAACGATCCCAAACGGACCTCCGTTTTGCACGAACTCTCATGATAATTCTGACTAGAAAAGCAAGACCAAAGAAAACAAGAACCAAAATAATACATTTTACTACTCCTGTAAGTTGGATTAGTGCCTTCTCGATACATTTATTGTTGAACTGCGGAGGCTCGATCTTGTGTGCTTCTTTCTTCTTCGAGTGTAAAGAAGTAGACATTGCTTCCTCGCATCTAGTCTCATGTCTAGCCTCTATTCTAGTAGGAGTATCAACAAGTGCACTAATCTCATCTCTAGCCTTTGTGCTAGCTAAAAGTGATAGAACATCTACTAAATTGCGCTCTATCAATATATGGATGTACTCTTCTTCCCAATACAAAAACTTGCATCCATTCTACTCCCTCCATTGCACAATACATGCCTTCTATTTGTCAAAATATATATGTATCTAGACATGTTTTAGTATATAGGTACATCCATTTTTGGACAAATGGAAGTCAAGTATTTTGGAACGGAGGGAGTACACAATAAATTTTTTAAGTTAGCACAACTAGTCTAATCCGAGAGCACAACCGAAGATTTGGTCGGGTTCTTCCTCCTTTTGCCGACACGTGGGACATCCAGCATCCAGGTCGTGTCATGAAAGAAAATAGAGTGGTAGTTGAAGCCACGAGATGTGCATCTTGGGTTAAACTGTAAATAGAATCTTACTACTCTTGAGTAACTCCAAAAGCGGCCACCGAAGATCTTTATTGGATTTGTTTTTCATCACCAGCACGTCGAGGTGAAAGATGTGCAGGTTCAGTGGGTCCGCTTGCGTTTTCACTGACATGTGGGACCGCATGTGAGCAAACAGACGATGGGCTCCGCGCGTCCGCTGGCTGGCTGAGAAGAGAGATAGAGGAGGGCTGAGCACGGACTGCAGGAAATTTGTTCTACGTACCTCGATATAGGCTCGATATAGTGGGGTGGCATGGGCCATAACTAGCATTCACGTCTAGCAGTACGGCACACGCCACCCACACGAGTCCCATCCGACACCAATTTTCTTGGAGTCCGTGCTACAACCATCTCTTCTCCCTCCTGTTTTCTCAGCCATCGCGCGGTGGGCGGGGTGGGGGTTTGCCGATAGTCGGTTTGCTCAACTGCGGTCCCACTTGTAAGTGAAAATGCAACACCGCACGCATTCCCGCTTGAGCGGCGTGCCGGACCAACCGTGTGGGGGTGCGACGCGAACACGGCAGGCTTTTCCTTTTGAACTCGTAACTTGTAAAATTTGGTTCTGCTCCATGGCGCGACCGATAGATAGAAAATAACGATTTTGCCTAGAGTAATGAGAAGTTTGGTTCTGGCGCCGTTCATGCATGGAGTACGTACGAAAATTATGAAGTTGATGCGAAAGGTAAGATAATTACTGTAGTATCATATACTACTACATGGATTTGACGGAAAGATAAAAATACATACGGATCCATCAACGACATCCTCACGCCCTAGTGCGCCGGGTCACCAACCGACGTGTGAGGAGCAGCGGCGTTGGCGGCGAGCTCAACGTGCTTCTGAACAGTGCCGTCCAAGGTTGCCCTGCGGTCCAAGAAGGCCAGCGTCCTATCGTCCTCCTCTTGCATGTAGTAGTCCTTGTGGATGATTTGCGCGTAGACGTGGGTGATTATGTCGATGGTGTCTTGCTGCGCCAGGCGCTGCGCGGCGAGCGCGACCTCGAGGTGGACATTCTCCGGCGCGACGGCGGGCAGTCGCAGGGCCACCAGTGCGTCGAAGAGGTTGTCACCATAGTGGCCGTTGAGGGTGGCGGGCATCGCAGAGCCTGGGCGCGTCGGCTGGAGGCTTACGTCAAAGTCGTCCGCGAGCTTCTTGACGATGGTGAACTTGTCGAGGAAACCGACGAGGACCTCGTCGAACAAGGAGACGAAGCTGTCGTCCAAGCGGCCCCTCGCCCTGGCGGCCTCAAGCAATACTACCTGGAGACGTTCCTCGGTGCCGGGCCGCAGGCCGGCGTCGTGGACCATCTGGCACAGCCGGCTGATGCTCGCGCTCATCGCCTCCATGGGTCTAGCTTAGCTTCTAGTCAACTGATCTTGCGATTCGAGTGATCACTCTTGCCCTTGGTTAGCATGCGTAGGTGCGTAGGATTTCGTACTACTCCTCGGCCCTCTACTGCACCTGCCTTTGGCTGTATGATAGGTGGGCCAGCCACCCCCTGGGCCCACGTGTCATTCACCAAAAGGCAGTTGCCGTAAGTCAATGAAGCTGCGTCCCCCTCCGTGCCGGTGCAGTATAGTCATCTCACCGGACCTCTAGTTGGGGCCAAACGAGAGAAGTTTGATGTTTACTGGTTTATTGGTCCCCTTTGCATTTTGCGCCAAGTTTTGACCTTTGATTTAACTAATAAAATGTTAATGCATGTAAACAAAAATGTTGTGTAAGTCACCTTACGAAAACCAAATAATCCCAAAACACTTAGGCATGGTGCATTAACTCCCTCCTTGTTTCTTATTTCGTGACATATCAACCAATGAGAGATGTGGGCCGTGCATGCTTTCAATGACTTGAGACTACCAAACATGACATGCAGTGTTTAGTTCATTGCATGTAATCCTATTAGTACTCTAGTTAGCAAAAAAACATTAAGTTCTCTCGCCGATAGGAATAAAACACCATGTATTTATTTACAGAGGGAGTAGTACATTTTTTGTGACATGCATTACTAGATATTGCTAGTCAAATACTAAAATCCAGATGGACGTGGTAGTACTCCTAAATCCAGACGGTGGTGCTACTAGTACTAGTAGTAGTACTACCAATGTAGTAGTAGGAGTACTAGCACTGTACTAC
This sequence comes from Triticum aestivum, assembly GCF_018294505.1. Lineage (NCBI taxonomy): Eukaryota > Viridiplantae > Streptophyta > Magnoliopsida > Poales > Poaceae > Triticum > Triticum aestivum. The sequence goes on from NC_057801.1 coordinate 28,812,196, forward strand.
CCGTTGGTCAAATTATTACGTGCTGCTCCTCACAGTGAAGTGACAAGACCCTGCGCCGGAGATGACACCTGAGTATAGGCGCTGTGTTCGGCATACCATAGTCAGCCTCACCGTCTGCAGTCACTATCATCATGGCTGTAGAGCTAGCCTGCTTACAACTAGCCCTGTTCGACATAATTTCCCGTGCGTAGATGCCCGTGCATTGCACGGAACACCAAGATTGGGGGTGGACGGCTCCGGCAGCGGCCATCGCGCCAGATTTTTCCACGGCCTTCTAGATGTGGTGGGGAGGAGATAAGGCTGATTGTGAGAGACAAGGAGTTGTTTGTAAATAGGGAACAAGTGCGGGCATCTTTTTGCAAAAATGGAGAAGCTTGGTTTGTATGCGTCAGATCTAGATCCGACGGCTATTGGTGAAAGATGGGAGGCACAACATCATCACCAACTCAGGACCTGTTTGATTCGCAGGATTTTGAAAACGCGGGAATAGGACACGGCAATATTACAAGTTTCAAACTAATATTACAAATGTTAGGAGTAATGATGCACCTACGAAGAGGGAATTACTAGGAAGTTTACGTAAGAACTTTCGTTACTTTAGGTGGATGCAGCATTATCGTACAAACTAAAATCCACCACCCTGACAAGTCACTAATGGGCAAATAAGTTTTCGAGTCTCTGGCCACTTGATGTTTCAAAAACAAATTCAGCTTCTGCGGAGACTTTGTCATTTAGTCTTAGACGCTTGCGGTGATCAGCACACCATTCATTCATTGTTGTGCCAGAGAACGCCAAACCTCATTACCTTGAGCACACTTGCCTCCAGAACAAAGAACCTGTCCAATTTAATCTCAGATGTGCTGCCTCGGTAGTCGATCAAATCAATTTCTGTAAGATGGAGATCAAGGCATTCGATGAGATTGTTATAGTGCAGCACATTTTTACTTTTGGGTCTTTTTTTATCTGCAAAAGAAGAGAACATATTAGAGCAGTTGGCTGCATAAGATTGTCGTGCTCCAAGAGGTACCAATATCATTCGCTCATACGATAGGGTTGGCTGGCTAGTGATATTCTCTCTCTCTCTCTCTCTCTCTCTCTCTCTCTCTCTTTCTGTTTCCTCTCATTTAACTAGGAGCACATGAAGAGCTTGGGCATTTGTTGCCTTCCACTATGTGGCCCATGCCATATTTCGCAAAAGTATGCCACATAATACGCATTGATGTCAAATCAAAAGATTTTGGCACCACTCTCGCGATGTGAGAGAGTTGGCACTGCTGTGCACACAGACCCACATGTATAAACAAATCAATCAAACCAACTACACCAGCCTCTCACTCTCCCAAACACGTGTTTTTTTATTGCCTCAGTGCTCTCTCTCTCTCTCCCATGCAGTGTTTTTTCATTGCATGAGTTAATTTGGCACCGGAGCAAAGTAGGTGATCCAGGTGAGCAATGGAGGGGCATCGATGCCAAATGCATCACAAGTGAATTTGGCACATGTTTTGGCCTACATAGCCCACTTTTGTACTCCCTCCGTCCCAAAATTCTTTTCTTAAATTTGTCTAAATACGGATGTATCTAGTTACATTTTAGTGTTAGATACATCCGTATCTAAACAAATGTAAGACAAGAATTTTGGGACGGAGGGAATACTACCTCGTATTTAGTATAAAATTTTGACCATAGATTTACCTAAGAAAATGCCAGTGTATGTCACTAAAAATTACACCATTTGAAATTATGTTCAAATACAAATCCAACGATATACTCCCTCCGTTCCAAAATAGATGACTCAACTTTGTACTAAAGTTAGTACAAAGTTGAGTCATCTATTTTGGAAAGGAGGGAGTAGTTCTTAGTAACATGCATTAACATTTTGTTAGTTAAATCTATGGTCAAATTTTGATACTACAAAATTGGAAGAGTAAACCAGGACGGAGGTAGTACTTGCTCTTAGGGTAACCATAGAGTTACTGGAGTAGTCTAAGTTACTTTCCACTATGACTAGCCTAGGCTACTATAGTAGTACAACATCAAAACGATGCAGGTGATCACGTGAGAAAAAATACTAAAAACATTTCTTTCGGTGCAGTGCGTAGATGCAGTTTTGAACACTACACTTGTCATCGTAATTTGGGAAAATTACGAAAAAATTGAGCTATGTTGTGATTACCGTTTACTTATAGGAAAGAAGTTTCACCTCGATGAGTAGCTTCTCCGTGCACGGAAAGCATGTAAGGAATCCAACAACTTGATCCAGATTGGGGCCGATAGATTTTAGTGCTAAGATCTTCACTGTGCGCATGGACTGGGTCAAGCTTGTGGGAATCATTTTCTGGAAGAAGGTCATAAATACATCAAGAGGAAATTTAGAAATGTGAATTTCAAGAAGACGGAGAAGAAGACGAGTGTTGTACCTGAACGATTACGGATCCAATAAAGAGTTCGGAGAATTTGGCAGACGAGTACACCAACGCTGTCAATTTCAGCGCGTCAATGACCCAGATTTTTGTTGGACCTTCTAGATCCGATACAAGCAATCTCTCAAGGAAAGGCGCATTCTCAATGATCATAACATGGAACAGCTAGAGTGATCTCTTCCCAATTGATGTCTTGTTGCGGGGCCAGCAAGGCACATAAATCCATCGGAGATTCGTCGAGGTGATGTGGAGGCTAATGAACCCGTGGATCTGCTCAAGACGAAGGTACTCAAGCGCAGTACAGCTGTGGAGCAGGTGCTCCATAGCCTTCTTAGAGATGACAACGTCGAAGAGGTCGAGCTGCTTGAGTTGAGGGAGAAGAAGGGAGGGCGCGACATTAATCTGGGGAAGATAGCAGGAGCTGAAGCTCGCGCGGTGCAACGTTGGCGTGAGGCGGAGCGCGGACGGCGGCAGAGAGCGACATCATCCAGCTTCAAAGCTGAGCTCCTCGAGCTGATCTAGGGCGGGGGATAAGAACCACTCGTCGAACTTGGGTTGGACCTTCCAGTTGGTACTGAACATGCGGATGTCAAGGCGTCTGGCTGGCCTAGGGTGCAATGAAAGGATCTTGGAGATTGCGGCCATGCGTTTGCAATCCCCGTCGCAGAGGCAGCTGTCGATGGTGAGGTTGAGGGGGACGCAGTGCCAGAGGGGGCGCCACCGCCAGGGCAGTAGGGCGGTCCGCACGGCAGATTTGGTGGGGAGGAGGCCGATGATGATGAGCAACATGTCGCCGGGTGATACGTCTCCAACGTATCTATAATTTTTTATTGCTCCATGCTACTTTATCTACTGTTTTGGACTATATTGGGCTTTATTTTCCACTTTTATATTATTTTTGGGACTAACCTATTAACCGGAGGCCCAACCCAGAATTGATGTTTTTGCCTATTTCAGTGTTTCGAAGAAACAGAATATCAAAAGGAGTCCAAATGGAATGAAACCTTCGGGAACGTGATTTTCTCACCGAACGTGATCCAGGAGACTTGGACCCTGCTCCAAGGAACAACCGAGGCGGTCACGAGGGTGGGGGGCGCGCCCCCCTGCCTCGTGGGCCACCTTTTGCTCCACTGACGTACTCTTTCCTCCTATATATACCTACGTAGCCCCGACAGATCAAAGACGGAGCCAAAAACCTAATTCCACCGCCACAACTTTCTGTATCCACGAGATCCCATCTTGGGGCCTGTTCCGGAGCTCCGCCGGAGGGGGCATCCACCACGGAGGGCTTCTACATCAACACCATAGCCTGTCCGATGAAGTGTGAGTAGTTTACGTCAGACCTACGGGTCCATAGTTAGTAGCTAGATGGCTTCTTCTCTCTTTTTGGATCTCAATACAATGTTCTTCCCCTCTCTTGTGGAGATCTATTTGATGTAACCTTCTTTTTGCGGTGTGTTTGTTGAGACTGATGAATTGTGGGTTTATGATCCAGCTTATCTATGAATAATATTTGAATCTTCTCTGAATTCTTTTATGTATAATTGAGTTATCTTTGCAAGTCTCTTCGAATTATCCGTTTGGTTTGGCCAACTAGATTGGTAGTTCTTGCAATGGGAGAAGTGCTTAGCTTTGGGTTCAATCTTGCGGTGTCCTTACCCAGTGACAGAAAGGGTTGCGAGGCACATATTGCATTGTAGCCATCGAGGATACCAAGATGGGTTTTTTATCATATTGCATGAAGTTATCCCTCTACATCATGTCATCTTGCTTAAGGGGTTACTCTGTTTTTAACTTAATACTCTAGATGCATGCTGGATAGCGGTTGATGAGTGGAGTAATAGTAGTAGATGCAGAATCGTTTCAGTTTACTTATTTCGGACGTGATGCATATACACATGATCATACCTAGATATACTCATAACTATGCTCAATTCTATCAATTGCTCAACAGTAATTTGTTCACCCGCCGTAGAATACTTATGCTCTTGAGAGAAGCCACTAGTGAAACCTATGGCCCCCGGGTCTATTCTATCATATCAATCTCCATTACTTTAATACTTGCTTTGTCTTTACTTTGCCTTTTACTTCTCACTTTGCATCTCTATATCAAAAATACCAAAAATATTATTTATCATCTCTATCAGATCTCACCCTCATAAGTGACCGTGAAGGGATTGACAACCCCTAATCGCGTTGGTTGCGAGTAGCTATCGTTTTGTGCAGGTACGAGGGACTTGTGTGTGATCTCCTACTGGATTGATACCTTGGTTCTCAAAAACTGAGGGAAATACTTACGCTACTTTATTGCATCATCCTCTCCTCTTCAGGGAAATCCAACGCAGTGCTCAAGAGGTAGCAAGAAGAATTTCTGGCGCCGTTGCCGGGGAGGTTGCACAAAAGTCAACCATACCAAGTACCCATCACAATCCCTATCTCTCGCATTACATTATTTGCCTATCGTTTTCCTCTCCCCCACTTCACCCTTGCCGTTTTATCCGCCCTCTCTTTTTCGTTCACCTTCTTCCCGTATGTATCTTTGTTTGTGTTTCCTTGTGCCTTATATATGCTTGCATCTTTGCTTGCTAAAAATCTATTGATATGGATCCACTTAAAGTGTTCTACTTGGATCATCTTCGATCCTTATGCGCTCGTGCTGAAACCCCAACTAGCCTAGTTGATGGGAGATCTTTAGATGAGCATGCTCATTTTGTGCGTCATCGTTTATCTAAAAAAGGGAGACTCTTACGGTATCATATAAATAGTTTGCTATCCTATTCTTGGAATCTTTGTGAAATGTGTGATTTTACTTGTTGCTCTAAGAACCCTAAAAAACACCTTCCCTACCTATGTGAGTTCAATGATAATGAAATTTTATCTTCTTATGCAAAAGGGTGTTTATAGTTACTATGATATCGAACAAATTGAATAATTTGTCATTTTTAAGGGTGCTCATGAAGTCGCTTCTTTGATTGAAAAGTATGATTTTACTCTCAACAAATCTGAAAATTCTGTCATACTTAAATATTGCAATGAAAACCTTGCTCATAATGTCTATGTCCAAGAATTTGTTGAAAGAATGACCATTGCTTTGGAAGAAAATAATGATATACATGAATCTATAGATAATGATGATTCCGATGATTTGATTGAAATATCCCTTGATGAACATGATGCTTGCTATTCTTGTGGCCATGAAGCCAATATTTATGAAGACGAATTTGCTATAGTTCCTTATGTAAAAATGAGATCATTGCTATTGCACCCATGCTTGATAGCTCCATCAACGAAAAGCATGACTTAAATGATTTTACTATAAATTCTCTTGATGTCAATTGTGCTAATAATATCCAAAACCCTAAGCTTGGGGATGCTAGTTTTGCTATGTCTACTACGTGTTGCAATGATCATGATTGGGGTGATTCTTCTTATGATCTTGAAAATTTATTTAATCCCCATGATGAATATGAGATTGATAATATTGTTTGCAATAATATTGAAAGTGGGTTTGGAAGAGTGTCAACTCTAAATCCCACATATTTGGAGAATATTCAATCTTATGAAATTTTTGATAAAAGTGGGTTTGGAGAGGTCATGACTTTAGTTAATGTTAATCCCACTATTTTGGAAGAGTGTCAACTTTGCATGCATGTGGATCGTGTTGAAAATATTTTATGTGATAGCTATTTTGAATTTTCTTATGATCCCACATGTAATTATTATGAGAAAGGAAAATATGGTCGTAGAAATTTTCATGATAAAAAATTACCTCTCATTATGTTGAGATTGCTAATGTTTCTTTCCGCCTCCTTGCATATGCTAGCTTTTGCTTGCCTTGATAATTTGTTTGCCTATAAGATGCCTATGCATAGGAAGTATGTTAGACTTAGATGTGTTTATCACGTGTTTTATGATGCTCTCTTTGTGCTTCAATTCTTGTCTTTCTTGTGAGCATCATTGAAATATCTATGCCTAGCTAGGGGCGTTAAATGATAGCGCTTGTTGGGAGGCAACCCAATTTTATTTTTATTTTTTTATTTTTGCTTCTGTTTAGGAATAAATAATCAATCTAGCCTCTGGTTAGATGTGGTTTTATGTTTTAATTAGTGTTTGTGCCAAGTAGAACCTATAGGATAACCTACGATGATAGTTGATTTGATTCTGCTGAAAAACAGAAACTTTGCGCGCACGAATATAATTTTGTTATTTCACAGGAACGTGATTTTGCGTTCATTATTTTTGCTGCCGTTCAATAGACAAATTGTCCAGGACTTCCTATTTTGGTAGAGTTTTTAGAGTTCCATAAGTTTGCGTTAGTTACTGATTACTACAGACTGTTCTGTTTTTTACAGATTCTGTTTTGCGTGTGTTGTTTGCTTATTTTGATGAATCTATGGCTTGTAAAATAGTTTATGATCCATAGAGAAGTTGGAATACAGTAGGTTTAACACCAATATAAATAAAGAATGAGTTCATTACAGTACCTTAAAGTAGTCTTTTGTTTTCTGTCACTAACGGAGCTCACGAGATTTCTATTGAGTTTTGTGTTGTGAAATTTTCAAGTTTTGGGTGAATTCTTTTGATGGATTATGGAACAAGGAGTGGCAAGAGCCTAAGCTTGGGGATTCCCATGGAACCCCCAAGATAATCCAAGGACACCAAAAATTCAAAGCTTGGGGATGCCCCGGAAGGCATCCCCTCTTTCGTCTACTTCCATCGGTAATTTACTTGGAGCTATATTTTTATTCACCACATGATATGTGTTTTGCTTGGAGCGTCTTGTATTATTTGCGTCTTTGCTTGTTAGTTTACCACAATCATCCTTGTTGTACACACCTTTTGAGAGAGCCATACATGAATTGGAATTTGTTAGAATACTCTATGTGCTTCACTTATATCTTTTGAGCTTGATAGTTTTGCTCATAGTGCTTCACTTATATCTTTTGAGCGTGATAATTTTTGCTCTAGTGCTTCACTTAGACCTTTTAGAGCACAGTGGTGGATTTGTTTTAAAGAAACTATTGATCTCTCATGCTTCACTTAGATTATTTTGAGAGTCGTTAATAGCATGGTAATTTGCTTAATATTAGTATACTAGGTATTCAAGATATGTGAAACTTTCTTTTGAGTGCGTTGAATGCTAAGATAAGTTTGATGCTTGATAATTGTTTTGAGATATGGAGGTAATAATATCAAAGTCGTGCTAGTTGAGTAGTTGTGGATTTGAGAAATGCTTGTGTTCAAGTTTGCAAGTCCCGTAGCATGCACGTATGGTTAAAGTTGTGTAACAAATTTGAAACATGAAGTGTACCTGGCTTGTGCATCCTTATGAGTGGCGGTCGGGGATGAGCGATGGTCTTTTCCTACCAATCTATCCCCCCTAGGAGCATGCGCGTAGTACTTGATTTTTGATGACTTCGAAATTTTTGCAATAAGTATATGAGTTCTTTTGACTAATGTTGAGTCCATGGATTATACGCACTTTTACCTTTCCGCCTTTGCTAGCCTCTTCGGTACCGTGCATTGCCCTTTCTCACCTTGAGAGTTGGTGCAAACTTCGCCGGTGCATCCAAACCCCGTGATATGATACGCTCTATCACACATAAACCTCCTTATATCTTCCTAAAAACAGCCACCATACCTACCTATTATGGCATTTCCATAGCCATTCCGAGATATATTGCCATGCAACTTTCCACCGTTCTGTTCATCATCATCATGACATACATTACTTTTGTCATATTGCCATTGCATGATCATGTAGTTGACATCGTATTTGTGGCAAAGGCATCATGCATTATTTTTCATACATATCACTCTTGATTCATCGCACCATCCTGGTACACCGCCGGAGGCATTCATATAGAGTCCTATCTTGTTCTAAGTTTCGAGTTGTAATCCTTATGTTGTAATCAATAGAAGTGTGATGATCATCATTATTAGAGCATTGCCCAAACAAAAAAAGAAAAAAAAAGAGAAAGGCCAAAAAAAGAGAAAAAAAGAAAGGCCAAAAAAAAAAGAAAATGAATAAAAAGGGCAATGCTACTATCTCTTTTTCCACACTTGTGCTTCAAAGTAGCACCTTGTTCTTCATGTAGTGCGTCTCATATATTGTGCTTCAAAGTAGCACCTTGTTCTTCATGTAGTGAGTCTCATAGGTTGTCTTTTTTATACTAGTGGGAATTTTTCATTATAGAACTTGGCTTGTATATTCCTACGATGGGCTTCCTCAAATTCCCTAGGTCTTCATGAGCAAGCAAGTTGGATGCACACCCACTAGTTTTCTTTTGTTGAGCATTTATTTATAGCTCTAGTGCATCCGTTGCATGGCAATCCCTACTCCTCACGTTGACATCAATTGATGGGCATCTCCATAGCCCGTTGATTATCCTCGTCAATGTGAGACTTTCTCCTTTTTTGTCTTCTCCACACAATCCCCATCATCATATTCTATTCCACCCATAGTGTTATATCCATGGCTCACGCTCATGTATTGCGTGAAGGTTGAAAAAGTTTGAGATTATTTAAGTATGAAACAATTGCTTGGCTTGTCATCGGGGGTATAGAAGTTGGGAACATCTTTGTGTGACGAAAATGAAGCATAGCCTAACTATATGATTTTGTAGGGATGAACTTTCTTTAGCCATGCTATTTTGGGAAGACATGATTGCTTTGATTAGTATGCTTGAAGTATTATTTTTATGTCAATATGAAATTTTGTCATGAATCTTTCGGATCTGAATATTCATACCACGATTAAGAAGATTTACATTGAAATTAAGCCAAGGTATCACTTCGCATCAAAATTCCCTTTTTTATCATTTACCTACTCGAGGGCGAGTAGGAATTAAGCTTGGGGATGCCTGATACTTCTCCAACGTATCTATAATTTTTGATTGCTCCATGCTACTTTATCTACTGTTTTGGACTATATTGGGCTTTATTTTCCACTTTTATATTATTTTTGGGACTAACCTATTAACCGGAGGCCCAACCCAGAATTGTTGTTTTTTGCCTATTTCAGTGTTTCGAAGAAACAGAATATCAAAAGGAGTCCAAACGGAATGAAACCTTCGGGAATGTGATTTTCTCACCGAACGTGATCTAGGAGACTTGGACCCTGCTCCAAGGAACAACCAAGGCGGTCACGAGGGTGGGGGGCGCGCCCTGCCCTCCTAGGCGCGCCCCCCTGCCTCGTGGGCCCCCTGTTGCTCCACCAACGTACTCCTTCCTCCTATATATACCTACATACCCCCGACAGATCAAAGACGGAGCCAAAAACCTAATTCCACCGCCGCAACTTACTGTATCCACGAGATCCCATCTTGGGGCCTGTTCCGTCGGAGGGGGCATCCACCATGGAGGGCTTCTACATCAACACCATAGCCTCTCCGATGAAGTGTGAGTAGTTTACCTCAGACCTACGGGTCCATAGTTAGTAGCTAGATGGTTTCTTCTCTCTTTTTGGATCTCAATACAATGTTCTCCCCTCTCTTGTGGAGATCTATTCGATGTAATCTTCTTTTTCCGGTGTGTTTGTTGAGACCGATGAATTGTGGGTTTATGATCCAGCTTATCTATGAATAATATTTGAATCTTCTCTGAATTCTTTTATGTATGATTGAGTTATCTTTGCAAGTCTCTATGAATTATCCGTTTGGTTTGGCCAACTAGATTGGTAGTTCTTGCAATGGGAGAAGTGCTTAGCTTTGGGTTCAATCTTGCGGTGTCCTTACCCAGTGACAGAAAGGGTTGCAAGGCACGTATTGTATTGTTGCCATCGAGGATAACAAGATGGTTTTTTTATCATATTGCATGAAGTTATCCCTCCATCATGTCATCTTGCTTAAGGCGTTACTCTGTTTTTAACTTAATACTCTAGATGCATGCTGGATAGCGGTCGATGAGTGGAGTAATAGTAGTAGATGCAGAATCGTTTCGGTTTACTTGTTTCGGACATGACGCCTATACACATGATCATACCTAGATATACTCATAACTATGCTCAATTCTATCAATTGCTCAACAGTAATTTGTTCACCCACCGTAGAATACTTATGCTCTTGAGAGTAGCCACTAGTGAAACCTATTGCCCCCGGGTCTATTCTCATCATATCAATCTCCATTACTTTAATATTTGCTTTGTTTTTACTTTGCCTTTTACTTTTCACTTTGCATCTCTATATCAAAAATACCAAAAATATTATTTATCATCTCTATCAGATCTCACCCTCGTAAGTGACCGTGAAGGGATTGACAACTCCTAATCACGTTGGTTGCGAGTAGCTATCGTTTTGTGCAGGTACGAGGGACTTGTGTGTGATCTCCTACTGGATTGATACCTTGGTTCTCAAAAACTAAGGGAAATACTTATGCTACTTTACTGAATCATCCTCTCCTCTTCGGGGAAATCCAACGAATTGCTCAAGAGGTAGTATCGGGGAGGCTGCTGATGAAGTCTGGGCTCGCCGGATGCGGTTTTGGCTCGAGCCGCCTCCGCTTGTTGGCTGCCTTGCCGTCCATCTCAACCGGCGGCGACGCCGGTGTACACGTGTGATGGTGTGTGTTGTGTGCTGGGTGTGCACGAGTGCGTCCTTCTGTGCATGCCGCCGCGCAGTGGTGAATTGTGCGCAAGTGCGTCCTTCGCGCGCAAGAAGTTTGTCCTCAATGAGCCCTCAATTTACTAGCGTGTGGGGTGCTACCCCGAGTGGTTTCAACTTTGTTTACTTCACCGCGTGTTAGATGGGCGTCTAGTTTACTTATTTTCACCCACTGCCACATGGGCCAGCACATGAAGATACAGAACACGAGCTGACAAGGCAGCATTTGGATTGGTTGACCGGACAATTAAACAATATACGGAGCTATACACTGACATAGTGAGCGTATAATCCGTCGGTATAGAGAGCTCGAGTGAGAGGGGAGGCCCGTGAGAGATAGCAGAGAGAGAGAAAGAGCTACTCCCTCCGTTCGATAATGTAGTTCCAACATTTTTTTAAGTCAAACTTTTAAAACTTTGACCAAGTTTATAAAGAAATTACTTATATCTACAATACCAAAGATAAATGATAGTATGAAGTAAGTGTTGGGGAACGTAGCAAAAATTCAAAAATTTCCTACGTGTCACCAAGATCTATCTATGGAGAGACTAGCAACGAGGGGAAGGAGAGTGCATCTACATACCCTTGTAGATCGCTAAGCGGAAGCGTTCAAGAGAACGGGGTTGAAGGAGTCGTACTCGTCGTGATCCAAATCACCGGAGATCCTAGTGCCGAACGGACGGCACCTCCGCGTTCAACACACGTACAGCCCGGTGACGTCTCCCATGCCTTGATCCAGCAAGGAGAGAGGGAGAGGTTGAGGAAGACTCCATCCAGCAGCAGCACGACGGCATGGTGGTGGTGGAGGAGCATGGCAATCCTGCAGGGCTTCGCCAAGCACCGCGGGAGAGGAGGAGGACTTGGGAGAGGGGGAGGGCTGCACCAGAACTTTGGTAATGCTCCCATGCGGCTCCCCACTATATATAGGGATGGAGGGGGCTGGTTCCTTTCCCTCCAAGTCCATTGGGGCGTTGGCAAAGGTGGGAGGAAAGAAATCCCATCATTTCCTTCCCCACCGATTGTTATCCCCCCTTTTTAGGGATCTTAATCTTATCCCTTCGGGATATGATCTTATTCCTTCTAAGGGGGAATCTTGGTGCGCCTTCACCAGGGGTGTGGGGACTTGCCCCCACTACCCACGTTCATGTGGGTCCCCCCATGCAGGTGGGCCCCACTCCGGAACCTTCTAGAACCTTCCCGGTACAATACCGAAAACTCCTGAACATTTTCCAGTGGCCAAAATAGGACTTCCCATATATAAATATTTACCTCCGGACCATTCCGGAACTCCTCGTGACGTCCGGGATCTCATACGGGACTCTGAACAACATTCGGCAACCACATACAAACTTCCTTTATAACCCTAGCGTCATCGAACCTTAAGTGTGTAGACCCTACGGGTTCGGGAACCATGCAGACATGACCGAGACGTTCTACGGTTAATAACCAACAGCGGGATCTGGATACCCATGTTGGCTCCCACATGTTCCACGATGATCTCATCGGATGAACCACGATGTCAAGGACTCAATCGATCCCGTATACAATTCCCTTTGTCTAACAGTATTGTACTTGCCCGAGATTCAATCGTCGGTATACCGATACCTTGTTTAATCTCGTTACCGGCAAGTCTCTTTACTCATTCCATAACACATCATCCCACGATCAACTCTTTGATAACATTGTGCACATTATGATGATGTCCTACCGAGTGGGCCCAGAGATACCTCTCCGTCACACGGAGTGACAAATCCCAGTCTCGATTTGTGCCAACCCAACAGACACTTTCGGAGATACCTATAGTGCACCTTTATAGCCACCCAGTTATGTTGTGACGTTTGGTACACCCAAAGCATTCCTACGGTATCCGGGAGTTGCACAATCTCATGGTCTAAGGAAAAGATACTTGACATTAGAAAAGCTTTAGCATACGAACTACACGATCTCTGTGCTAGGATTAGGATTGGGTCTTGTCCATCACATCATTCTCCTAATGATGTGATCCTGTTATCAATGACATCCAATGTCCATGGTCAGGAAACCGTAACCATCTATTGATCAACGAGCTAGTCAACTAGAGGCTTACTAGGGACATGGTGTTGTCTATGTACCCACACATGTATCCGAGTTTCCTGTCAATACAATTATAGCATGGATAATAAACGATTATCATGAACAAGGAAATATAATAATAACTAATTTATTATTGCCTCTAGGGCATATTTCCAACAGTCTCCCACTTGCACTAGAGTCAATAATCTAGTTCACATCGCCATGTGATTAACACTCACAGGTCACATCGCCATGTGACCAACATCCAAAGAGTTTACTAGTGTCACTAAACTAGTTCACATCACCATGTGATTAAGACTCAATGAGTTCTGGGGTTTGATCATGTTTTGCTTGTGAGAGATGTTTTAGTCAACAGGTCTGCAACATTCAAATTCGTATGTACTTCGCAAATGTCTAGGTCATATTGTAAATGCTGCTTCCACGCTCCACTTGGAGCTATTCCAAATGGTTGCTCCACTATACGTATCCGGTTTGCTACTCAAAGTCATTCGAATAGGTGTTAAAGCTTGCATCGACGTAACCCTTTACGTCGAACTCTTTATCACCTCAATAATCGAGAAACATATCCTTATTCCTCTAAGGATAATTTTGACCGCTATCTGGTGATCCACTCCTTGATCACCTTTGTACCCTCTTGCCAGATATGTAGCAAGGCACACATCAGGTGCGGTACACAGCATAGCATACTGTAGAGCCTACGTCTAAAGCATAGGGGACGACCTTCGTCCTTTCTCTCTATTCTACCGTGGTCGAGCTTTAAGTCTTAACTTCGTACCTCACATCTTAGGCAAGAACTCCTTCTTTGACTGATCCATCTTGAACACCTTCAAGATCACGTCAAGGTATGTGCTCATTTGAAAGTACCATTTAGCATTTTTTGATCTATCCTCATAGATCTTGATGCTCAATGTTCAAGTAGCTTAATCCAGGTTTTCTATTGAAAAACACCTTTCAAATAACCCTATATGCTTTCCAGAAATTCTACATCATTTCTGATCAACAATACGTCAACAACATATACTCATCAGAAATTCTATAGTGCTCCCACTCACTTCTTTGGAAATATAAGTTTCTCATGAACTTTGTATAAACCCAAAATCTTTGATCATCTCATCAAAGCGCACATTCCAACTCCGAGATGCTTACTCCAGTCCTTAGAAGGATCGCTGGAGCCAGCATACCTTTTAGCATCCTTAGGATCGACAAAACTTTTTTGATTGTATCACATACAACCTTTCCTTATGAAAACTGGTAAGGAAACTCGTCTTGACATCCATCTGCCAGATTTCATAAATGCAGCTAATGCTAACATGATTCCGACGGACTTAAGAATCGCTACGGATGAGAAAATCTCATCGTAGTCAACTCCTTGAACTTGTGAAAAACTCTTCGCCACAAGTCGAGCTTCATAGATGGTGACATTACCGTCCACGTCCGTCTTCTTCTTAAAGATCCATTTATCTCAATGGCTTGCCGATCATCGGGCAAGTCCACCAAAGTCCATGCTTTGTTTTGATACATGGATCCTATCTCGGATTTCATGGCTTCTAACCATTTGTCGGAATTTGGGCCCACCATCGCTTCTCCATAGCTCGTAGGTTCATTGTTGTCTAGCAACATGACCTTCAAGACAGGATTACTGTACCACTCTAAAGTAGTACGCATCCTTGTCACCCTACGAGGTATGGTAGTGACTTGATCCAAAAACTTCATGATCACTATCATAAGCTTCTACTTCAATTGGTGTAGCCACCACAGGAACAACTTCATGTGCCCTGCTACATACTTGTTGAAGTGACGGTTCAATAACCTCATCAAGTCTCCACCATCCTCCCACTCAATTTTTGAGACAAACCTTTCCTCGAGAAAGGACCCAATTCAAGAAACAATCCCTATTGCTTTCGGATCTGAATTAGGAGGTATACCCAACTGTTTTGGGTGTCCTATGAAGATGCATTTTATCCGCTTTGGGTTCGAGCTTATCAACCTGAAACTTTTTCACATAAGCGTTGCAGCCCCAAACTTTTAAGAAACGACAACTTAGGTTTCTCCAAACCATAGTTCAAATGGTGTCGTCTCAACGGAATTACGTGGTGCCCTATTTTAAAGTGAATGCAGTTGTCTCTAATGCCTAACCCATGAACGATAGTGGTAATTCGATAAGAGACATCATGGTACGCACCATATCCAATAGGGTGCAACTATGAAGTTCGGACACACCATCACACTATGGTGTTCCAGGCGGTATTAATTGTGAAACAATTTCCACAATGTCTTAATTGCGTGCCAAAGCTCGTAACTCAGATACTCATCTCTATGATCATATCATAGACATTTTATCCTATTGTCACGATGATCTTCAACTTCACTCTTAAATTACTTGAACCATTCAATAATTCAGACTTGTGTTTCATCAAGTAAATATACTTAGTATCTACTCAAATCATCTGTGAAGTAAGAACATAACGATATCCACTGTGTGCCTTAGCACTTATTGGACTGCACACATCAAAATGTATTACTTCCAACAAGTTGCTATCTTGTTCCATCTTACTGAAAACGAGGCTTTTCAGTCATCTTGCCCATGTGGTATGATTTTCATATCTCAAGTGATTCAAAATCAAGTGAGTCCAAATGATCCATCTGCATGGAGTTTCTTCATGCGTATACACCAATAGACATGGTTCACATGTCTCAAACTTTTCAAAAACGAGTGAGTCCAAAGATCCATCAACATGGAGATTCTTCATGCGTTTTACACCAATATGACTTACATGGCAGTGCCACAAGTAAGTGGTACTATCATTACTATCTTATATCTTTTGGCATGAAAATGTGTATCACTACGATCGAGATTCAATAAACCATTCCTATTAGGTGCAATACCATTGAAGGTATTATTCAAATAAACAGAGTAACCATTATTCTCCTTAAATGAATAACCGTATTGCCATAGACATAATCCAATCATGTCTATGCTCAACGCAAACACCAAATGACAATTATTCAGGTTTTATACTAATCTTGATGGTAGAGGGAGCTTGTGATGTTTGATCACATCAAAATTGGAAACACTTCCAACACATATCGTCAGCTCTCCTTTAGCTAGTCTCCGTTTATTCCGTAGCTCTTTTATTTCGAGTTACTAACACTTGGCAACCGAACCGGTATCTTAATACCCTGGTGTAACTAGGAGTACTAGTAAAGTACACCTTAACATAATGTATATCCAATATACTTCTATCGACCTTGCCAGCCTTCTCATCTACCAAGTATCTAGGGTAATGTTGCTCCAGTGGCTGTTCCCCTTATTATAGAAGCACTTAGTCTCGGGTCTGGGTTCAACCTTGGGTTTCTTCACTAGAGCAGCAGCTGATTTGTCGTTTCATGAAGTATCCCTTCTTGCCCTTGCCCTTCTTGAAACTAGTGGTTTCACCAACCATCAACAATTGATGCTCCTTCTTGATTTCTACTTTCGCGGTGTCAAACATCACGAATACCTCAAGGATCATCATATGTATCCCTGATATGTTATAGTTCATCATGAAGCTCTAGCAGCTTGGTGGCAATGACTTTGGAGAAACATCACTATCTCATCTGGAAGATCAACTCCCACTCGATTCAAGTGATTGTTGCACTCAGACAATATGAGCACAAGCTCATCGATTGAGCTTTCTCCCATAGTTTGCAGGCTAAGAAAATCGTCAGAGGTCTCATACCTCTTGACGTGGGCACGAGCCTGAAATCCCAATTTCAGCCCTCGAAACATCTCATATGTTCCGCGACGTTTCGAAAATGTCTTTGGTGCCTCTACTCTAAACCATTTAACTGAACTATCACGTAGTTATCAGAACGTGTATGTCCGATGTTCGCAACATCCACAGACGACGTTTGGGGTTCTGCACACTGAGCGGTGCATTAAGGACATAAGCTTTCTACTGATCGCATAATCGCTACTATCAACTTTCAACTATATTTTCTCTAGGAACATATCTAAATAGTGGAAGTAAAGCGCAAGCTTACGACATAATTTGCAAAGATCTTTTGACTATGTTCAGGATAATTAAGTTCATCTTATGAACTCCCACTCAGATAGAAATCCCTCTAGTCATCTAAGTAATTACATGATCCGAGTCAACTAGGCCGTGTCCGATCATCACGTGAGACGGACTAGCCATCATCGGCGAACATCTTCATGTTGAACGTATCTACTATACGACTCATGCTCGACCTTTCAGTCTCTTGTGTTCCGAGGCCATGTCTGTACATGCTAGGCTCGTCAAGTTAACCTAAGTGTTTCGCGTGTGTAAATCTGGCTTACACCCGTTGTATGTGAACGTAAGAATCTATCACACCCGATCATCACGTGGTGCTTCAAAACGACGAACTTTCGCAACGGTGCACAGTTAGGGGGAACACTTTCTTGAAATTTTAATGAGGGATCATATTATTTACTACCGTCATCCTAAGCAAATAAGATGCATAAACATGATAAACATCACATGCAATCAAATAGTGACATGATATGGCCAATATCATTTTGCTCCTTTTGATCTCCATCTTCGGGGCTCCATGATCATCGTCGTCACCGGCATGATACCATGATCTCCATCATCATGATCTCCATCATCGTGTCTCCATGAAGTTGTCTCTCCAACTTATTACTTCTACTACTATGGCTACCGGTTAGCAATAAAGTAAAGTAAATACATGGCGTTGTTCAATGACACGCATGTCATACAATAAATAAAGACAACTCCTATGGCTCTTGCCGGTTGTCATACTCATCGACATGCAAGTCGTGATTTCTATTACAAGAACATGATCAATCTCATACATCACATATCATTCATCACATTCTTCATGGCCATATCACATCACATAGCATACCCTGCAAAAACAAGTTAGACGTCCTCTAATTATTGTTTGCATGTTTGACGTGGCTGCTATGGGTTTCTAGCAAGAACGTTTCTTACATACGCAAAACCACAACGTGATATGCCAATTGCTATTTACCCTTCATAGGGACCCTTTTCATCGAATCCGTTCCGACTAAAGTGGGAGAGGCTGGCACCCGCTAGACACCTTATGCACCAAGTGCATGTCAGTCGGTGGAACCTGTCTCACGTAAGTGTACGTGTAAGGTCGGTCCGGGCCGCTTCATACCACAATACCGTCGAAACAATATTTGACTAGTAACGGTAAGCATATTGAACAAAATCAACGCCCACAACAACTTGTGTTCTACTCGTGCATAGAAACTACGCATAGACCTAGCTCATGATGCCACTGTTGAGGAACGTAGCAAAAATTCAAAATTTTCCTACGTGTCACCAAGATCTATCTATGGAGAGACTAGCAACGAGGGGAAGGAGAGTGCATCTACATACCCTTGTAGATCGCTAAGCGGAAGCGTTCAAGAGAACGGGGTTGAAGGAGTCGTACTCATCGTGATCCAAATCACCGGAGATCCTAGTGCCGAACGGATGGCACCTCCGCGTTCAACACACGTACAGCCCGGTGACGTCTCCCATGCCTTGATCCAGCAAGGAGAGAGGGAGAGGTTGAGGAAGACACCATCGAGCAGCAGCACGACGGCGTGGTGGTGGTGGAGGAGCATGGCAATCCTGCAGGGCTTCGCCAAGCACCGCGGGAGAGGAGGAGGACTTGGGAGAGGGGGAGGGCTGCGCCAGAACTTTGGTAAAGCTCCCATGCGGCTCCCCACTATATATAGGGATGGAGGGGGCTGGTTCCTTGCCCTCCAAGTCCATTGGGGCGTTGGCAAAGGTGGAAGGAAAGAAATCCCATCATTTCCTTCCCCACCGGTTGTTATCCCCCCTTTTAGGGATCTTGATCTTATCCCTTTGGGATATGATCTTATTCCTTCTAAGGGGGAATCTTGGTGCGCCTTCACCAGGGGTGTGGGGCCTTGCCCCCACTACCCACGTTCATGTGGGTCCCCCCATGCAGGTGGGCCCCACTCCAGAACCTTCTAGAACCTTCCCGTACAATACGAAAATTCCCGAACATTTTCCGGTGGCCAAAATAGGACTTCCCATATATAAATCTTTACCTCCGGACCATTCCGGAACTCCTCGTGATGTCCGGGATCTCATCCGGGACTCCGAACAACATTCGGCAACCACATACAAACTTCCTTTATAATCCTAGCGTCATCGAACCTTAAGTGTGTAGACCCTACGGGTTCGGGAACCATGCAGACATGACCGAGACATTCTACGGTCAATAACCAACAGCGGGATCTGGATACCCATGTTGGCTCCCACATGTTCCATGATGATCTCATCGGATGAACCACGATGTCAAGGACTCAATCGATCCCGTATACAATTCCCTTTGTCTAACGGTATTGTACTTGCCCGAGATTCGATCGCCGGTATACCGATACCTTGTTCAATCTCGTTACCGGCAAGTCTCTTTACTCGTTCCGTAACACATCATCCCGCGATCAACTCTTTGATCACATTGTGCACATTATGATGATGTCCTACCGAGTGGGCCCAGTGATACCTCTCCGTCACACGGAGTGACAAATCCCAGTATTCGTGCCAACCCAACAGACACTTTCGGAGATACCTGTAGTGCACCTTTATAGCCACCCAGTTACGTTGTGACGTTTGGTACACCCAAAGCATTCCTACGGTATGCGGGAGTTGCACAATCTCATGGTCTAAGGAAAAGATACTTGACATTAGAAAAGCTTTAGCATACGAACTACACGATCTCTGTGCTAGGCTTAGGATTGGGTCTTGTCCATCACATCATTCTCCTAATGATGTGATCCCGTTATCAACGACATCCAATGTCCATGGTCAGGAAACCGTAACCATCTATTGATCAACGAGCTAGTCAACTAGAGGCTTACTAGGGACATGGTGTTGTCTATGTACCCACACATGTATCCGAGTTTCCTGTCAATACAATTATAGCATGGATAATAAACGATTATCATGAACAAGGAAATATAATAATAACTAATTTATTATTGCCTCTAGGGCATATTTCCAACAGTAAGTAGATGTTGTGATGAATCTAATGATCGTTCCAGATGTAAATGTTTTTCTCCACATATACCTGGTCAAACTTTTCTGAGGTTTGACTTTTCAAAACATCCATATGCTTATGGACGTGACAGAGTCCCTAACAAGAGAGAGAGAGAGAGAGTGAAAAAAGTGTGTGTGCGTGTGTGAAAGAGACATGGACAACACACAATAAAAGTAGAGAAAAAGCGTGCGTGTCTTATGCAAACATATCACACATGCATCTTCCACAATGGAGGCAAGGCGAAGAGATAGTGTGTGGTTGTTTGGAACCGAGAGAGCAAGACCCCTAGCACGTGGCCAAGAGGGGTCTGACAAACAAGGGAGAGAGGTCGAGAGAGACGTACGGAGAAAATGCAGACATGGGGAGGAGAGAGTGTATGTTTGTCATAGAGAGATCCCCTGGACATCGTGATGGGACTACATGGGTGGGAGATCGAGTGACAAGGTGTGTGCACGATAGAAGATGCTCCGACAGATATCGAGATAGACGTATGGATGGAAGAAGACAATACGTGTGTTCCTGGTGGCTAGTAAGAGATAATCATACTTAGGAGGGGGGAGTGCTTGCGCCTATGATGGAGTGAGGGATTATGGTACTTAGGGGGGGTGCGTGTCACATGGAGAGAGAACAAGGGCGGAGAGTGTTGGATGGGTCTATATGTATAGTGCGAGTGAGACATGTGTATGTGTGAACCAGGGAGATATAAGGCCAGTTTGGCTTGCGTCCTGAGCATCTTTTGTCTGGCCTGGGGTTGTGGCTGGATTTCATGCACGCTTGTTTGGTTGCTACCCTGTGAAAAAGAAAGCCCTCCTGGCCTGGATTCCCTTGCACTTTAATTAGCCTGGCTGAACTCCAGACACTGCAAGTAGCCTGGCCCAGGCGACCAATTTCGAACGCCTGGTCGTGCCTGGTCATGCGGCCACGAGGTTAACAGCAACATGGATGGATATTAGCATTAAATAATTGATTCATGGATTGATTGATGGGACGTTGATGCTTTGCCTGGCCCAGGCATGAACCAAACGCTTCAGCACCACACAAGCCTGGCCAGGCAGAAATATTTTACATCTCACGTCCACACCAGGCAATACCGGCCATCAAGGCATGAGGGTCAGTTCACGAACCAAACTGACCAATAAAGTTTGAGAGAGATTGAGGAGCCCCGATAAGGCTGAGTGGTGCGTCCGATAGCTGAGAGGGGGAAAGAGATATTCCATCCGCTCGATAATGCAGTGCATGTAAATTTTTTAGAAGTCAAACTTTGGAAACTTTGATCAGGTTTACGCAAATGTTATTTATATCTACAATACCAAAGATACATCATACAAAACTACATCTCATGGTGAATCTAATGGTATATGTTTGCCGTACTAGATGTAATTCTTTTTCTCCACGTACATGGTCAAACTTTGTGATGTTTGACTTTTCAATAAATCTATATGTTATGGACCGAGGAGAGTGCCTCAGTCGAGATAGATCAAGTGCGTGTTAAGGAGAATGAGTAAGTGTGCAAAAAGAGTATGTGTGTGAAAGAGAAAGTGACAACAAATGATAAATTAGAGAGAGAGTGTATTTTTTTGTTTCTTATGCAAACATATCACACATGCATCTCCGAGATGGAAAAGCGAGGCGAGGAGATACACGAAGATAGCTAGTGTGTGATTGTTTGCAACGGAGAGAGACACCCCTGTAGCACATGTCCAATAGAGGTCTGGCCAACAAGGAAAAAAGGTCGAGAGGGACACATGGATAGCATGGACGCGTGGGGAGGGAGAGAGGGTGTGTTTGTGATAGAGAGATCCCCTTGAGATCGTGAGGGGACTATATGGGTGGGAGATCGAGGGAGTGTGTGTGCGATAGAAAGATGCCCCGAGAGAAATCGAGATAGACCATGCACATGTTTGTGATGGAGACTAAGATTAGCTAGTCATATACATATAGGGGGGACTGCGTGTGCCTACAATTGAGTGAGAGACCATCATACTTGGCTAGCTGGGCATGAGATTGTGTGTGTGTGTGCATGTGAGATGGAGAGAGAATGAGGGAGAGAGATAGATTTTTAGATGGGCCTATCGAGTGCGACTGAGATATGCATGTGTATGTGTGACCCAGGTGGTTGGAGAGTTTGAGAGAGGGGGGAAGAGCTCTAAGACGGCATAGTGGTGCGTGAGAGAGTTACGGACAAAGAGCCAAGGAATTTGTGTGCGTACGATGAGTGCACCCAAGATATCTAGCTTGGACTAGCTAGAGTATCATACATAGTGTGCGAGAGAGACATATAGATGGTGTATATATGCATGCGAACTAGAAAGACCCCCCCCCACACACACACACACAAAGAGAGAGAGAGAGAGATGGAGAGAAAGGGAGAGGGACCAACAAGGTTTTTGTGTCGGATGCGTGCAGCAGAATTGAAGATTGTCGGCGAGAGAGAGAGAGAGAGAGAAAACAAGAGTCCGGGAGAGGGGGAGGTCGCGTTTTATGCATCAAAGACTGATATAAACCATGTTTCGATATAAACTTGCATTCAAATATTTAAATTGGAGAACATGTTGTCTGCAATCCACACATGAGCGGATATATGCGTATATCAAACAAGTTCATTAATTTGACTTTCAACATGTTCATGGAGTACTATAATACTGTACAACATGCTACTCAATTGAGGTGTTCAATTTTGGATTTAGTTCACTATTTTGACCTACTGAACGAGCTATTTCATTGAATCGAGATATTTCATTTTGGGTTTGATTCGCGTTTTTGAGTGGGTCAACAATTTGTCATATAGTAAATCGCTAGCAACTAGCATGTAAAAACACATTACTCCGAGCATCATCTCTCCATCTAAAAAAGAAGTGGCAAGCTAATATTTCAAAATTTGATTCGAATCGACTTGGTAAGGTAGACGTGGATGCTCATTCTCCCAAAATTTGAATGAACCATTAAACATCCTCTCTGCTCGGTGGAATTCGCCCGAGCAAATAAATGGGAGACGCGAAATTACCGTCCTATGTGGGACACGCATTAATTCGCCCGTTGTACATCGAGGTAGGTTCATAACTTCATACAAGTGCGCCTTCTCCTCGGCCGAAATGACATGTGCCAAATAATTCATAAACCATGGTCGGCAAAACACGCTCTCCTCACCCGAAATAGCTCGCGCCCACTATTTCAAGACATGCTCTCCTCGCCCGAAATCGCTCGCGCCCACTACCCTCCTCACCCGAAATCGCTCCCGCCCACTATTTGGGGAGAAGCAAAGTTACTCTACTATCCCCGACCCTCAATACACAGACCCAAGCCGAGAAGCCAATAGGCAAGGGTAGAACTGTAACTCCCCCTCACATTTCAGACAAATGCGTCCGTAAGACATGGTTCCACTCCCCTCCCAATTCCCCCCCTCCCCCCGCCCGCCCCCATTCATACCTCGTGGGCACCAAATCACCTTCTCCCCGAGAAGCTCCCTTCTCCCGAGCTGCGAAACCTTAGCCCCACCTCCATGGGGACCCCACCGCACCAATTTCATAGCCGCCCTCCTCCCTAATGCCGGAGACGCTGTCCATTTGCCGTCGTGCACTGGGCCATGTGGCTCTTACTCCGTGCTGCTAGTGCTGCCTCGACGACGGCCGCGTGAACCGTACCGGAGCCGATTCATCCCCATTGTTGTTCACGGCGCCGGAGCGGCTCCAACTTCGGATCCGTCCAGAGTCCTGGCGCTGCTTCCGTGTAGCTGTCGACCGACGTGACATCGCTCTTTCCCTGCCGCCGGTCGCCACCGCAACCGTGCTGGCCTCACTGACTCGACAGCTGGACCTGCCTACTTCACCATGCCGCCAGATAGGTTGCACCCTCATCTCAAATCACTTTATTTAGGCGTCAGTTGTCTGAATTTGTATTCTGGGCCAATCGATTCCCAATGGGAAGCAGCACCCCTCGAGGCGGCGGAGCTCCTAGGCAGCCGGTTGGCTGGTGTCTAACGTAAGGGTGTGGAGCTGCAAGTTCGCCACGGAAGAAGCACTTAGATGGCTATCTTTTAGAGTTGCGTGGGTTGAAGGTACTGTCGCCGCCGGATCTGGATGACGGGGAGTCTTTGTGGATTGGCCCAGGGGCGGTGCAACCACGGCAGTGCGGTGGGGCGGGGAGCGGGGTTTTGGCCGGGGCCACGGACGGTGGAGGCAGGCTGCTCTGCTGTTGGTCGCTGGCTCTTCGGGGAAGATTACGAACAGTGTCAGCCGGGAGGCACAAGACGGCCATCAAGCCATCCGTCGTAGAACGGACAGTACCAAAATAAAATAAAATCATGTGACCCCAATTTAGTCTTCAGTCAACAGACGTGTGACCACTCTCGTACCTTGCTGTTGATCTCTTAGTGTATTTCTTCAGATCAAAGAGATATGTTGTTCTTAACATTATGCGTTATCTGCATCTTTAGACACACCGTCTTCCGACTCACCGCAGCTGCTCCAACAAGGGAAGCATACACCAGAAGGGAGCTATAGTCCCTACTCAACAGTTCCCTGCATAGAATGCGCGTGCCCGACATGGACAGCCACAACAACTCCAGGGCCATCGACAAGTCAGCACATGATGCTCACTCCTATGGATGGCAGCTAGATAGGTTGTACCCTCATCTTACTTGTGTGCAACATTTATGGCGCCGTTATTCATCTAAGCATGGAAAATAGATCATCACATTTCACTGTATATTCATGCTGATCTCTTACGGGTCTTGTTCAGGAGTTCACGCTGTTCCATAGTTCAGGTAAGATACTTGTTCTTTAGGTAACGCTGTTCCATAGTTATCATCCATCAGCCAATGCTATCCCATAGGCTGGTAATTATAGTATTATACCACTTCTAGTATTACCTATGTTGTTCTTTAATACTTTTGTGTGCCATCTAGTTAATCTCGAGTACAAATGACACATATTCTGTAGCTTTCATCTATGTTCTCCCTTTAGTTTACGAGACCTGTTGTTGCTAGTTAACCCCAGTCCTACTGTTTATGTCGTCTCCTACAGGCACTCGTTACATAAATCTAACTACTAGTTGTCTTCCATGCATGTCAGATATAATTGCACACACTGATATATCCACAAGAACCTCACGGAGCAATGTAAAGGCCAATAAACTTGATGTCAATGATACCCAATATGATGGAACATGTAAAGGTAGTTCTTCAGAAGACTTGCAGAAAGATGATGAATCCTCTTCACCCCACAAGGTCCTTGCTCTAACTTGGCCTGTGATATGGGTACAACATGCATATAATGTCCTGGAGTATATCTACTCTGTTGCAATGCCATGTGCTTAGCATGCTGATCATGCATGTAAATATGTCATGCCTTCCTGTTTTTCAGTACCTATTCCATTCATGATAACATGTTTTCTAATTCAAGTATTGTCATTCTACTCTATCGCAATGCCATCTGCTTAATTTGGACATCATGCTTCTGAATATCTTATGCATTGTTATTCATCAGTATGTACTTCATCTGTCTGTCATACCATGTTTTTTACATTGAAGTGTTGTTCTAGTGCTCTGTTGCAATGCCATCTTATTTTCCCAATCATACACGTGTATGTTGCCTTAGTTATTTCTGTACGAATTCCGCTAGCATATAGTTTTACATTCAACTTGTGTTTTTTTGCTGTGTTGTCCTGTCGTATCCCTAGCTCTTACACCATACTCCCTCCGTCCGGATTACATGTTGCCGAAATGGATAAAAAGGATGTATCTAGAACTAAAATACGCCTAGACCCATCCATTTTTTCTGCATGGAGGGAATACATGTCAATATGCCATGCCTTTCTATTCTTCAATACCTATTCCATCTCTCTGTTGTCGCATGTTTTATAATTAAAGCACCATTCTTCTATACAAGACATGCAAGGGGAAGACGACTATGTTAGAATCTGAAGGGTTACAAACAAGGCCTTTGCAAAAGATCCAAACGCCAGGAGATAATAAACCAACTCCAATTTTTATAGATACTGCTCCAGCACAGAGAAATCCAACTCCTACTGATAATAAGCAGATTCCAATGGCCAAAGAACTAGTCCGCTCCAGTCCAGCAAAAATATGTCAACTCAATTCTAAGAAGAGTGTGCGTATCCTTGCATCATGAAATTTTATAGCATGCTGATCATATTTTCTATATGTTTCTCACCCATCTCTCTTTTAGAAAATAAGCTTAATAGATAGAAGAATTTCTGCAATGGTATCGTTTATGAGGAAAGATTCTTGCAGGAATTCTCTGTGCTCCAATGTAGATGTAAGTACATGTTGTATATCACTATATTTTTTCATCAGCATGTATTTTGTTAATTGGTGTGAATCCAACCTTTATCTGATCTAAATTTAGTTGTAGCAAAATGTATGATTAAAGGCCACAATGTTGATTTTTGTAAGGAAAACTGCCTGGTAGTTTTGCATCCTGAGCTGCATGAGTGTATTATCTCATATCAGTGGGTTTGAATACTTTGGTTCTGCAGTGGGTTTTTCAGTGTTTTTTTTACTGTGTTGTCCTGTCGTATCCCTAGCTCTTACATCATACTCCCTCCGTCCGGATTAAATGTCGCAGAAATGGATAAAACTGGATGTATCTAGAACTGAAATATGCCTAGACCCATCCATTTATTTCCGGATGGAGGGAATACATGTCAATATGTCATGCCTTTCGATTCTTCAGTACCTATTCCATCTCTGTTGTAGCATGTTTTATAACTGAATCACCATTCTTCTATATAAGGCATGCAAGGGGAAGACGGCTATGTTAGAATCTGAAGGGTTACAAACCAGGTCTTTGCAAAAGATCCAAACACCAGGAGATAATAAACCAACTCCATTTTTCATAGATACTGCTCCAGCACAGAGAAACCCAACTCCCACTGATAATAAGCAGATTCCAGTGGCCAAAGAACTAGTCCGCTCCAGTCCAGCAAAAGAATCTCAACTCCATTCTAAGAAGTGTGTGCGTATCCTCGCATCATGAAATTTTATAGCATTCTGATCATATTTTCTACATGTTTCTTACCCATCTCTCTTTTAGAAAATAAGGTTAAACAATAGAAGACTTCCTCCATTGGGATCGTATTCGAGGAAAATATCTTGCGGGAATTCTCTGTGCTCCAATGCTGATGTAAGTACCTGTTGTATATCACTATATTTTTGCATCAACATGTATTTTGTTAATCGGCATGAATCTAACCTTTATCTAATCTAAAATTAGTTTTAGCAAAATGTTAAAGGCACCAATGTTGATTTTTGTAAGAAAAACGGCCTGGTAGTTTTGCATACTGAGCTGCATGAATGTACTATCTCATATCACGCACATTACTGAATTGTAGTGCTTCTCTGGTTGCCAATTCATTCATTGTGTCAATGTTGCTTTCGTACTACCTTACCTGGCTAATGATAGCTGTGCCATATTGTGTTAATTTGGTGTAGGCTAGTTGCCCAAACGTTCGTTGTGTCAATGTTGCTTTCCTATTATCTAACTTGGCCAATGATAGCAATGCTAGTGTGTTAATTTTGTGCAGGCTGCTGAAGATAAGAAGAAAAACTCTGAAAACAGCAAGTCAACCCCATTGTTTCTTTCCAGTAAATCTAGGCCAGGTAATATGGCAATAACTCATGATTAATCTGTTTGGTTCCCGTCCTAATTTATGTTATGATGCAGTGGTCGAGACACTCTCTACTATCAATAATACAAGCCTGCCAAAATTGCCATCTGAATCTGTTCAGTATCCTCTGTCTCGAATGCAACGGAATAAATGTATGTTTGTGAACCAATTAATGGCTGAAGCAATGATGGAAATGGTGGATGAATCAGAGGTGCAGAGTCGTGCGACACAACAACTGATCAATGTTTTCAGAGACAGTGTAGCAAAGTAGCAAGAACTTGCCCACATGCTTATGGGCGTCATCTATGCTGAGGTTGCAGATTGTGACGTTGTAGATGGTTAGGTTCTGCTCATTTAGTTGCACTGGCATCAATCTTTGATTGCCCAGTGGATGTAATTTCCTGTAATATATGCTGGATGTGCAATGTTATTCCCTGTATGTCGTACCTTTGCTTGATCGGTTTTGGTCCGATGCATAATTGCTAGTTGTAATGGGCTCAAATTATCTAATTTGGCCTAAAGAAATGTACGAACTTTAGTGGGCCCATTAAGTTAATGGGCCGTTACTAGGCCGAAAGTTAATGGTCGGCCCTCTTACCTCCCGGGTCGTTAACAGGCTGACATCAAAGCGGGCAACAGGTGGCCCCAATTTATTTTACGGGCCGTTACTAAGTTTGGGCTACATATGGCCCAACTATACTGTAGGCTTTTAGCAGGCCGAAAGAGACAAAGGGCTTGTACTAGACCATGAGAGCATGGGCCGCTAAGAGGACGAAAGTTAGGTCGTATTGTAAATGGCCCAACTGTGTTGTGGGCCTTTAGCAGGCCGAAAGAGAAACCGGGCTGGTATTGGACCATGAAGGGCATGGGCCGTTAAAAGGCCAAAACTAAGGTCCGACTACAAATGGCCCAACTCATTTATGGTCCGTTAACAGACCGAAAGGCACATAGGGCCGGGAATTGGCCCAACACTTAAATGGGTCGCTAAAAGGCCAAAACTCATGTCCGACTACAAATGGCCCAACTGATTTATGAGCCGTCAACAGGCTGAAAGTGACACCGGGCCAGAAATTGGCCCAACACTTCAGTGGACCGCTAAAAGGCTGAAACTCAGGTCCGACTACAAATGGCCCATCAGATTTATGGGCCGTCAACAGGTTAAAAGACACACCGGGCCAGAAATTAGCCCAACATTTAAATGGGTCGCTAAAAGGCTGAAAGATGTACATCCTGAAAATTGGCCCATCCATTAAATGGGCCGTTAACAGGCCGAAATCTCATAGGGCCGATAGTGAGCCCAAATATATAGCGGGCTGTTAACGGGCTCGAACTGACGATGGGCTGCAATGGTGTCAAATCTTTAACGGTCCGTTGATGGGCCGAATTGGCACATCTCGTATGGGCCGTGGGATTAAATGGACCTGACACAAGTAGGCCTTATATGGGCCGGCCTGCTAATTTTTACTGGGCCGGCCTTTTTCACCGGAATGGGTCACTGTTGGGCCGTGCCACATGTCGACCTATCATAGGCGCCTCATGTCCAATGAGTGGATGACATATGTCCCAATAGTGAGGCAACACGTGGTTCCTGCGGCCAATGATGATTTTACACGTGGAAAATCCCCATTGGTCTGGGCTGTTAACGGGTTATCGGATCCAAAACCAGACTCGATAGCTTAACGGCATTCCATTACGGTGGATGCCACATGTCGGTCACCCTTGATGAAAGCACTTCTGTGACGCGCGATTTATTGTCATGGAAGTGGACACTTCCGTGATGATAATTTTGGTAATGTCATGGAACACTTCTACGATAGCACAGGTATGACTATCTTGATTCTGTCATAAAATCGTCATGGATGTACATGCATGACAAAAAACTCGACCTACTGTGACAAACACGTATCATCACGGAAGTGTATTTTTTTTAGTGTCAAGCCTTTGCGGAGATAGAGCAGATTTGATGCATGACATCCTGTGTTGATGGCTTCAACCCAAAAGTTGTATGGAGACTTGAACTCCAACATCATGGTCCTTGCCGCATCCATCAACGTCCGGTTCTTCCTCTCCGCGGCACCATTTTGTTGAGGGGTATAGGGTGTAGCATATTGATGCTTGATCCCCTCATCACTAAGAAACTCATCCAAGGTGTAGTTCTTGAACTCGGTGCCGTTGTCACTTCTTATTGTCAAGATCTTTCCATCATGTTGACGTTGAGCTTCATTTGCAAAGTCGATGACAGTTTGTTGAGTTTCACTCTTCCTCTTGAAGAAATATACCCAGTGTATCTTGAATAATCATCCACAATCACCAAGCAATACTTTCTACCCCCAAGACTATCAAAGGATGGAGGCCCAAAGAGGTCCATGTGAAGGAGCTCCAAGGGTCTCTTCAAGTAGATGATAGTCGTGGGAGGGTGAGCCTTATCATGAAGCTTTCCTTTGATACACGCACTGCAAGCACGATCTTTAGCAAAACTAACATTTGTTAGTCCATGGACATGGTCCCCCTTGAGAAGACTTTGCAAATATCTCATATTGACGTGGGCTAAACGGCGATGCCAAAGCCATCCCACATCAACTTTAGCCATTAGGCATGTCGCGGTCTTAGTGGGTCGCTCCAAAAAGTTAATCACATAGATATGGTTCTCGACATGCCCAACAAAGGCTACTTTAAGAGTCTTGCTCCACAAGAGGGCCACAGTATCAATATCAAAGAAAGTGACAAAGCCCATGAGTGCAAGTTGACGAACGGAAAGTAAATTGTATGCAAGGGACTCAACAAGCATGACTTTCTCGATCGTTAGATCATGAGAAATGACAACCTTGCCAAGACCCAATACCTTAGAAGATGAGGCATCACCCCACTCGACATTGGTGGGCATAGATGGGATCTTTTGCACGTCCACCACCAAGTCCTTGCTCCCGGTCATATGATTTGTTGCTCCACTATCGAGCAACCATGATCCCCCACCGGAAGCAAACACCTACACGAGATCAATGTTTGGTTTTAGGTACCCATTTAGTAATGGGTCCTTTGATGTTAGTACCAAGGGTCTTAGGAACCCAAATATACCATTCAATGTACTCATAAGGAGAACATACAAATTTAGCATAAACATGCCCATCACTAGCATGGCACAACACATAAGAAGGGTTAAAGTCGCCGGCTTTGTTAGAGGAGGTGGTTTTGCCCTTTTTGACATCAAAACCCTTCACATTGTTTTTCTTCTCCTTGGGAGCACCCTCTCCCTCTTTCACGAAGGTTTGCTTGAGAGGAGGAGGTCGTTTGGTCTTGTCGTTCTTCTTCTTGTTCTTGGACTTGGGTGCGAACCCAATTCCCTCCTTGGCCACAAATTCCTTTTGATTGCTCAAAAGGTCGTTGAGGTTCTTCTCACATTGAATGCATGTCACAAGGCCTTTCTCAAGTTGATCATTCAATTTGGCATTCTCCTCCACAAGATGCACATGCTCACAACACGGGTTATTGGCATATGCATTATCAATTAATACCGTATGAGGAAAGGTGGCCTTTTCCTTGGTTAGCTTAACTTGGAGTTGAGCATGAGACACCTTGAGGTTTGCATGAGCACCCTTCAAGACCTTGTGGTCCTTGTCAAGTGCATAAAACTCCTCCTTGAGTCTAGCATGATCAACCCCAAGTTTAGCCTTCTCGGAAGTTAGCACACGAGACACAACAAGAGCATGATCAAGATCTTTCTTTAACTTGTCATGGTCATCATTTGTGTGACTCCTGAAGAGCCAAACGATGCCCACGCTCTTCCTCAAGAGCATTAGAGAGATCCTATATCTCATCGGCATAGTCACGACTATGACCTTCCATCTTAGAGATGGTTTCTTCGTGAGCCTCGATCATGTCATTGGCTTCACCAAGTTGTTCCAAGAGAGGAACAAAGTGCTTCTTGGATTTGCCCTTGAGCTTACTCATAAAAGACTCAAATTCATTTACTTCCTCATTAGACCCCTCACTTTCATCAATGCCATCTGTCAAAGAGGGATTAGTAATGATGGTGGTTTTGATGTTGGGGGTTACCTTGTTGGTGGCTTTAGCCATGAGGCACTTGGCGGCGATGTTCTCGTTGGGTGAATCGAAGAGAGACATCCGGGGAGTCGTGAAAATGGCAATGGATGTCATGGCCATTGCTTCACTATCTTCATCATCATCATCATCCTCACGGTATTCTTCTTGAACCACCAACCCTCGAGTAGGAGTCTTCTTGGTGAAGTTGTTCTTGTTGGGGAAGGACTTGGCTTTGTCTTTTCGGATGAGCTTGCCACCATTGTCTTCCCGCTTCTCGTAAGGACAATCCGCAACGAAATGGCTCACATTGCCACAGTTGTAACAAGTTCTTACTCGTTGCTTGCCCTTGAAGCCACTTGAGTTGTTCTTGTTGAAATTGGGCCTTGAGTTCTTCTTGCTCCAAAATTGCCTTGAAGCAAGAGCCATGTGCTCATGATAATCATATTTAGTATCTTCGGGGTTGCTCTCCTCATCTTCCTCTTCTTCCACAATAACCTTGGCCTTCAAGGCAAGGTTGGGCTTCTTTGCCATTTGAGAGCGGAGCACCGTGTTATCGGCGGTCTTGTCCAAGATACTCATTGCAACGAACTCATCCAACACTTCACTTGAGGTCATGGAGTGGAAGTCCGGTCTTTGACGAATGACGGAGGACATGGCCTTGTTGTAAGTCATCATGGTCTTGAGGAACTTGCGCTTGATACAATTGTCATCCATGTCCTTGCTCCCATGATCTCGGAGTGAGACCGCGAGTTTGGTTACCCTCCGAAAGAGCTCACGAGGTTCTTCATCTTTTTTCATTGCAAACTCATCGGCTTCATCTTGCACCTCTTCATAGTTGGAGCGTTGAATGCTTGCGCTTCCCCGATAGAGAGACACAACGCATTGCCATGCGTCTTTGGCCGTGGCATGGGGTCGGAGATGAGGGAGATCTTCGGGGAGGATAGCATCTTGGATGATGAAGAGAGCATTCTCATTGAATTGATTATCCACTGCTTCTCTAGGGGTGAAGTTACTTCGGTCATGTGGATAGAAACCTTCTTCAATGATTCTCCAAAGATTAGTATTCACATGATTTAAATGACGCTTGAAGCGATACACCCAAGAATCAAAATCCTCATTTTTCACAATCTTAGGACGAGGGCCGGCATGATTTAAATGAGTAGAGGGAATCAGCCCTCCATAAATTGGAGGTTCCACATGGGCAAAGATGCCGGTGCCATTTCTACCACTAGTAGAAGGACCCTTCTCACTATTAGCTTCCCCCTTGTCGAAGTTAGCATCCGTCACCTTGTCCGTGGGATCACCCACATTCAACGGCGAGGTAGATAGTTTAAGTCCTTCTAAGAATTTATTAAACATGCTTTCAACCTTGTCTGTCATGGAGGTTTTCAATGTGTCCAAGGCCACATTGAATTCCTCACGGGACACCGAGGTTTCCCCATCACCCGTAGACGAGATCGGATTCACACCGGAGTGATCTCCACACCGTCTACGGTGTCAACCATACTCTTCGGACGGCAAAGTCCTTAATAAAGAGACGAGGCTCTGATACCAATTGAAAGGATCGATATAGTTGACTAGAGGGGGGGTGAATAGGCAACCAACAATTTTTAGCTTTTTTTACCAAATTAAACTTTGCATTAAAGTAGGTTGTCTAAAAATGCAACTAGGTGAACAACCTATATGATGCAACAACAATAAGTGCACAAGCAAGCAAGGGATACAACACAAAAAGCTTGCACAAGTAGGCACGAGATAACCAAGAGTGGAGCCGATGGAGACGAGGATGTGTTACCGAAGTTCCTTCCTTTTGAGGGGAAGTACGTCTCCGTTAGAGCGGTGTGGAGGCACAATGCTTCCCAAGAAGCCTCTAGGGCCATCGTATTCTCCTCACGCCCTCACACAATGAGAGATGCCATGATTCCACTATTGGTGCCCTTGAAGGCGGCGACCGAACCTTTACAAACAAGGTTGGGGCTATCTCCACAACTTAATTGGAGGCTCCCAATGACACCACGAAGCTTCACCACAATGGACTATGGCTTCGAGGTGACCTCAACCGTCTAGGGTGCTCAAACACCCAAGAGTAACAAGATCCGCTAGGGATTAGTGGGGGAATCAAATTTCTCTTGGTGGAAGTGTAGATCGGGGCCTTCTCAACCTATCCTGAGCAAATCAACAAGTTTGATTGGCTAGGGAGAGAGATTGGGCGAAAATGGAGCTTGGAGCAACAATGGAGCTTTTGGGGGAAGAGGTAGGTCAACTTTGGGGAAGAAGACCCCTTTATATAGTGGGGGGAATAATCCAACTATTACCCCCCCCCCAACCAGCCCCGCAGAGAGCGGTACTACCACTTGGGTGGGCGGTACTACCGTTGAGCCAGCGATACTACCGTCCCACCTAGCGGTACTGCCGCGCACATGAGGGGAGCAAGGTCCTGGACCCAGATCGGAACTACCGCGGTGGTAAGGGCGGTACTACCGCTTGGGAGCGGTACTACCGCCACTACTGCCGCAGCTAGTGCCGCACAACCCGGCATGAGAAAAAGAGGTCTCGAGTCGAGGCGGTAGTAGCCCGGAGCCTCAGCGGTACTACGACGGAAGACAGCAAGCGGTACTACCGCTAAGGAGCGGTACTACCGCTTGATGCGCTTCGGCGGTACTACCGTTGTGGCCCGCGGTACTACCGTTGGGACCAGACAGAGCAAGCCAGGAGGGGAAGGAGAACTCCATTGAAGCGGGAAGGAACAGGGGGTGCGATAAGAATGTGTACGTGTTGATTCCACCCTAGACTTACCCAAGCGGATCCCCTCTTGATAGTACGGTGACTCCTACGAAACTAGTCCACCAACAGAGAAACGAAGGAACTGCACCGTCTTGAATAAATCACGAAGGGGAGGATATCGTCTCGTGCCAAAGGATGAATCTCTGAAAATCTCAACGCACACGATTAGTCCGCGAAAGCATTGTCATCAATCACCAAAACACCTTGGGGATAAATATGCCCTTACAACTGGTGTCGTGGAATTGTCACGTCAGATGTCCTAGTGTGAGGACTTAGTCGTGAGGCCAACGCATCTATGTGGTAGCTTGAGAGGGGTTGGGCGGAATCGAGAGACACAACATAGACAAGGGTTTAGACAGCTTCGGGCCCCGGGAAACATCATCCTGTAATAACCCTACATGCTGTTTGTGGCTAGGTCTCATTATGATCATGAGGGAGTCGTCGGTAAGCCGGCTCTTTATGTCTAGCCCTAGAGATTATTATTTTGCCTGTCCCTCTTGGGGTGCCCTGCCCCTCCTTATATAAGTTGAAGGGGCGGGTTACATGACTAGTCTTAGTAGGATTAGGATTACTCTATTACAAGTGGACTCCTAGTCTTGCTTCCTTTGTAAGGAAATATTCCTTACACTTTCCTCCTAAGCCGTCCCACCATAACATGAGCCGATCTTCTGGGCCTTGGGCCTAGTCGTCTAACTGACCCGCAGTCGGGGCCATTGGGTGAGTCGCCAGGCTCGTGAGTTCGTCAAACCAGTAAGTCGCCAAGTGTCAGCCGGGTCTCTGGTGAGCCGTCAAGTCCGGCCGGGTCATACCGCGGGGGTATATCCCCGACAACTGGGGAAACATAGCAGACCATTGAGGGCATGCCACCGCCCGATCAAGACGCACTTTCACATTTCAATGGCCAACCTGCTTGTTATCATACGTCCAAGGCACTCCATGAAAACCCAGATCAAATAACTTGCAATCAGAGAGAACCTCCCGGAAATTAGCCATGAGCTTAGGCGATCTTTTAGTACGAGAAAGATGCTCATACTGTGACATAGCTTCATTAAAATCGCTGACCATAAACCAGGTGCTACAACCAAGAAGTTTAACTCGTCTCAAAAGCTCTCACATGACGTACCTTTGGGTCGCCTTTGGTTTCCCATAAACACAAGTGCATCTACATCTTGATTCATCACTCTTACATATATACAGATCAATAAAAATGGTCACCAAATTTGTTTAACTCCACAGAGAAGCACTAATCCCAGAAAATCGTTAAACCACCGCCTTTGCCTTTACCCGAACAAAAAATACATTTTTCGTACACAAACGGTACTGCAAACTCTCAACATAATCTTTATTTTGCCTAGTCTCTCAAAGAAAAATGATATTGTGTCGGTAAACTTTATTGATGAAAACTAATTCTTGAACTGTACGAAGCCGGCCCAGCCCTCTACAGATCCAACTGATCATTTTCATGGCTCCTGACGGGCATCATCACACGCGCCCGTTAGTTGACCGACAACCCCCGAGTCGGTAGCATCCTTAATAGAGCCCTCATCATCTCCCTCCCCCATAGACTCTCTCCTTCTATCCTGAGCCACCTCCTCTCCACCATCTACCTCTTTTGTTACATGCACAGTATTCCCATCTACGCGTACCATGGTCTCCACCCTCTCACCACACACTTTCTTACATGCATGTGGCTCTACATTGCCCCCTTGGATTTTGTACACTCAGAGCTAGTACTTTTAAAGCTAACCACAAGGTCCTGGCCATCAGACATGCGTTTCTTGTTGCCCGCCAAGCTTATAAGAATCACAGCAAAAGCAACCTTGCCACTGGAAAGGTCGCTGCCACTGTTCGGGGGTGTAGGAACCCCAAACCGGACATTTTTTTAGAAAAGGAGGATGTACCCCCGGCCTCTACATCTGGACGATGCATGCAGCCATATTATTAATTATTCACAAAGACCATACAAGGTGATACATCAATAAGCATGAAGCCATCATCTTGGCAACGCTATTGCTACTCCTATCTCCTTGATGAAGGCGTGCCAAATGTTCGGGCCTAATACCAAACAGACATTGCACCAAAGCCTAACATCTAAAGCCGGGTGTCCCATCCAAGCCACTACCTGGATTGGGTCCCACACCATTCTGGCACACTCCCAGTGAGCACCGCACGCTGCAAGGGCCGTCACCTCCATCTTCCCTCGGTCAATCCTCAGAGCAGAACTGATGCACTGACCTTGCCAGGCCTCTCTTCCATCAACGCCACCATGACGCCAGACAACTTCCTCCTCCCATGCGAGTCCATCTCCAATACGCGCCCATCGCCGACCTCTGCGGCGCCATGTTGCCGGGATCCGCCGTCGGCCTTGCGGTAGATGTAACACCGCTCCTCCTCTTGTCCCCTCCAGTCAGCACGTGCACCAAAACGATGCCCCCAGGAGGGACAACGACATCGAAGGTGCCATCTTCGTCCGATCTGGTAGACCCAGATCTAGGCTTTCCTCCAGAGCGTCATGAGTGGGGCGCCATGACCTACAACAACGATGCCTCAAGAAGGGAACGACGTCATAGACGCCGCCGTCATCCGCCATGCATGACTGTACTCGCCGCGATTTTCATCGGAAATCACGCCCCCCCTCCCCCGATCTCGCAGCTGACTGAAACTGAAGGAGCTTCACCGTGAAGACCAAAGCCGCTGTCGGCATGCCGGCAGCGAGCCTCCAGCCGCCCCTCACCGGTCCTCCACGCGCCACCGGTTGCCACACCGGGGCGGACCTGGATGGGACGCCAGATCCACGGCTTCCATCTCCCATCTCCAGGCATAGACTCCACCTAGGGGAAGAGCACGAGGTCACGGATCCATCCTCGGGCATCACACCGGCTTCATTCACCCCAGCAAGGAGCAAGGCAGCAGCAGGCCGAACATGGTCGCCCTCAGTAGCTCCCTCATATGCAACATCAACAGGGAGGGCATCCGCCGGTCCGTCCGCAGCACCAGCAGAAGGTTGCGCCCCCTCACCGACCGCTAGGAGAGCAAGCTGGCTGTCGTGGGCAGCCCCCCCAGTAGCAGCAACACAGGGAGGACAAACTATTATTTAGTCTCACATTACATGTCGTCCTCCAAAAAGATTAATTACTGTAACTTGTTGTAAAAAAGACCTCTTGCATGACTTGTTAGAATAAATCTAAGGTCACCGTTGATCATCCGAGGACCAAGCAATCACACGAGCACGACACCGAGATTTGTTAACGAGTTTCACCGATATGGCTACATCCTCGGGGCCTGACTACGGGCGCTCCTCCCCGTGACACCGTCACAATACCGCACCCGGTCGCCCTGAACACCAGCACATGCCGCCGGCTTCCCCTGCGTTCCGGTGCTATTATGTTGGCATATGTTACATCGTGTGTCTACCCCCGCTATATAAGAGAGGCCTAGGATACAAGTGTCGTACTAGGACACGACTTCACATCCTATGTAAACACGATACAACTACAAGTCCAACTGCAACCTACCTTGTACACTATATTCGACACAACTCTAACAAACTCCACCTTGGCGAATATTCTCCACCACCTTGAGTTCGTCAATGCGTCAAACTTTCATGTACATTGGACTTGAGCTTATCCCATGAGCACCACTGCTACTCTAAAGACTCCATGTGACTCCACCTGCAACTTGTAGTTCCTTCTTTTCTTGACCACAGTCAACACTCGAGCAAAATTAAGTTCCTTGTTACTCTAGTTTATGCTCCCAACTTCTAGAGTATCCGTCCAACGCCATCACACACCGATCACTGACCTGCGTGAAAGTGAACAACTCACATATTGGGTGTCACACATAAGAGTCACCTGAAGTCAACATCACCGCTCCTTTCTTGACCGCCCGTCTGAAACTTGAAGAAATTTCACCGTTGCTTGTAGTCATCCCGAGTCAAATTCGCAGTTGTTTCACCACATGTATGACCACCAGAGCCCTGGCCCGTCTCCATGCCTTGTGCGTACCGCACACCTCGCCGCTATTACCGCGTCGAGCCTCCGCTGTCCTGGTCGAGTCTCAAGGGTCGCGAAACCACACCACTCAACCCCCACTGCAGAGTACCATCGATCATCACCGACCGATGACGAGTTTTACGTTTGCATCAGACCACTGGGCTCCAGTCCGAACTACGTGTCACTCGCTTTTCCCGCTGAATAGGCTTCGGCTCTCTGTCGACTTACGCCGTAGCCCCTCAATCAGCACCGAGTGAAGTCTTCCAGACCCCAGCTCCACCTTCAACATGACTCCATGGTAGATGATCAGTCCACCCAAGCGCCTCATCGACTTCAAGCTCCGTGTATACACCACCTTGAATCAATCCCGCGTCATAGTCTTGTCGAAGCCACACAAGCCTCGGGCTTGTGCCACGTGTTTCCACGCCCCAGAAGTCGGTCACCATCAGCATCACGCTCCTATGTCGTCGTCGCCGATCCCACCACCGTCTTCTGTACCAACCGACTTGCGTCGATCCCGTCAGACTGCCCAGTCCGACCCAGCTGAACTCGTTCGACTGTATGACACGCTCAAGGCTCCCAAATCGTCTTCCATGAAATTTCCATCCATCACCAGACAATTCCATCTTAGCTGACATGACTTCCTACAACGCCTTCAAGCATCCTTGTTGTGCCAACAATCTTTCACCCATGTCTGCCAACCCAAGGTTTTCAGTACCATTGAACTTCTCCACCTCAAACCCGATGCCCGATGGCGTCATGATTCTTTGTACAGCTGACCTTGTGAAAAACAACTGAGCTTCTTTCCACAATGCCAAAGTACATAAGCAAACCTAACGTGGTCACCTCCCAGTACTAGTAGCAATTCAACCAAAAACTTTTGATCTTCACGTGTAGGTGATCTAGCTCAACTCCCGATGCTGCTATTGCTTTGCCATGTGCGTGCTTTCCGATGTATGCGTATCAACCAATGGATTTCATCTGCTGATTTGATCTGTTGCCTCCGTCCGTGCCGTACACGAGGACCCAGTCCTCCTTGTTTTTTCAAACAAATCTCGTAAGCACTCGATCGGATCTGCACTGCAGCTGTTCCACGCAGCGTGCCAATTGCCTAGCCAGCTTTTCCATGCCTGGCCGCGTGTACCTGCCAGCCCCGCCTGGGCCAGCCCGTACTCTTCGCACGTGCTGCCTAGGGTTGCCGCTACGTCAGCTGCCAACCAGCCGATCACGATCCTTCCACCGCGATGCTTCCAATATTCACCGATGACCGCGGTACAAGATGACTTTCACGGAAAACTTGCTTCCCATCCGAGCAGTAGCTTCGGCCGAAGACTAATCTTCCGCACTTCATCTCCACGACGAACTCAACGGCAATCTTCCTCTAAATCAACGCACATCGACCTCCCGTAACCTTGCTCATGATGCCACTTGTTAGAATAAATCCAAGGCCACCGTTGATCATCCGAGGACCAAGCAATCACACGAGCACGACACCGAGATTTGTTAACGAGGTTCACCGATATGGCTACATCCCCGGGGCCTAACTACGGGCGCTCCTCCCCGTGACACCGTCACAATACCGCACCCGGTCGCCCTGGACACCGGCACATGCCGCCGGCTTCCCCTGCGTTCCGGTGCTATTATGTTGGCATAGGTTACATCGTGTGTCTACCCCCGCTATATAAGAGAGGCCTAGGATACAAGTGTCGTACTAGGACACGACTCCACATCCTATGTAAACATGATACAACTACAAGTCCAACTGCAACCTACCTTGTACACTATATTCGACACAACTCTAACATGACTACTGTCTATATTGAATTTATGCTTCCAATTACCATTACAATTTAACAACACAATTCTATTTGAAGAATTCCAATCCCAAGTAAATTTTGTAGCCGCAATGATTTCAATTTTTAAACTATTGTCCATCCTGGAGCTCTTGGGTTTAGATATTTACAACGAGACATAGAAAATCTGGGCCCTCAAACATCTGTGGACGAGCCCGGGCACGTCCACGGGCACTGACCGTGGAGCCCTCAAAATGTGTTCTCTGCCTGCGCATATCTTATAGTCCCAATCTTAAAACCATACAAACCATGCAAATGAATGATCTATGTACTATGTAGATCAACTAACGTACACTATCCTACTTGTTGTCCTTGTCGGACATGTCCACGGTCTCTGTGTCGGGCTCCGGGTGCATGGGCGGAAGCTGCAACTCCCCCTCCTGATTTGGCTCCACCTCCTCCACGCGGCTTGGCAAAAAGCGCGTCAGTCGCCTCCTGTTCATGCCGGATGAACCTGGTACCATCTGAACGAGTTCTCTGGTAGGAACTATCCTAGGATTGCACAATAATTGTCTAACCTCGAACACTCTAGCCTTAGAGTTACTGTTGAGATGGCATTTGAAACTCTGGAGAATATATTCAAGAACCTGAAGCGGAAGTCATTCCACACTTTCCCCACCCAAGTTAAACTTGTTCTTGCATGTTGCATCCTTCATAATGGATTCTACAATGGCATTGTTTGTGAGCTTGTGCCGGAGGAGGAAGATGTCATGCTGATGATATTCATAGCGTCGTTTGTCGTGTGGAGGCATTTGACAATGTGGCCATATAACTTTTAATTTGTACTGCTATTTGTTAGTAGCTAGGAAGAACTGTCATTTGTTTCCTAGCTAGAACTGAAATGATGATTCGGTCGTGTGTGGTAAGGTCACCACTAGTGAGAATGGGTGATCATACCTTATGCCATGCACAACCAAACATCGTGTAGTGCATCAACCCAGTGCAATGCAAGCAACCAAACGCTAGGTAAAAATTGGTTCCCTAATGCAGCCAGCCTACATGCAAGCGACCAAACAACATGCACAATATGGTCTTTCGCCTGTATTAGCTCAGTCAGGCCCAACCGAGTCACGCATCCAAAGAGGCAAAACACGATGCAGGTAACCAAACACGCTCCATATAATTCTTTTACTTTGTTAGGGAAGTAATTTTTGTCCTCCGAGAAGAGGAATCTTGGAAAACTTTTTCTCTGCGTAGCCCTTGGCACGCTCTTGTTTTAGCAATGAGAAAAAGATTATGTTCCACGGCCCATCAATTCACATCATATTGGGCCGCCGGTCGGCCGATGATACCGCTAAGGCTTCCATGCAGCAGATGACCCTATTCACATGCTCCATCAGTAGTCGTCCCTCGAGTACCGAGGGTGCCACCAATGGGTTTTGCTAAAGTGCATGTGGATGCGGCAATCATGATGGGAATAGGTGGCTCGGCCGTGGCGTTTTGCAGAGATGGGGCTGGCAACTATATGGGCAGCTGAGCTCTATTTATTGCAGGGGTGGATGATCCGGCCACCTTAAAGGCCATTGCTTGTCGTGAAGCCTTAGCTCTTGCTATGGATCTTAATGTTCAAAGTTTTGTGGTGGCATCCAACTCAAAGCAGGTGATATCCAACATCAACAAAGGAGACCAGGGGAGATATGGTGCAATTATCAACGAAATCAAACTTCAGTTTGTTAATTTTTATTGTAGTTTTTCTTTCGACTTGTGCAGTCAATGTAGAAACACATAGTATATGCTCTTACTCTTGGTCAACGTCATCATGTTTGGTTTGGCCATCCACATGACCCCGTTTGTATCCCACAATCTATGACTTTTGATGAATAATGTTGCCCTTGCCCCTAAAAAAAAGCAGACGACCCTATTCAAATTATGTCATAGCATGAGCGTGCTCATCGTACACTGCCATGCAATACAACCGAATGAATACACGAGTTTATGCATGCACATATGTTGTCAGTAATTGATTTTGGCACAAATCTCAACTACAACTTGGATGGTCCAGATATCGAGAGTAGATGGACACGGGAGCCAAAATGCTAGTCACTTAGCGTAAGGACACATGCCAGTATACGCAATATGCTACAGTGAAAATTGTCTCTATGTTCTTCTACAATAGCAGTTTTTCTAGAATGCTGATGTGTTTCAGGAAATATGATAGGTATGCTTTTATACACTCAAGAACTCCTTATCTATGTACATATAACATACTAGCGAATAGTGCGCGGCGGCACGCCGCGCCAAAAGAATTGATAAGCTATTTAGTTTTTTTTAATATTTGGTAAGTCATTCCAAGACTCAATTCGTGGTAAAGTAGTTCATACCAAAAAAAAGATAATCTAATTGATACATGCATAAGTGATCTACTTTATATAGTGATAGTGGGTAATGGAAGTATGAAGCTTTGCTTCTCTTCTTAGACCTAAGATATTGACTCTGATGTAGTGATAGTGATATTTACATCTGAATCAAACCACTGCTGCTGGTCCTAAAAGACATATCATCAACAGCCAATCTATTCAAGTCGATCCACCGAAGCAGGCGGTACGCTGCAACCATCTGACCGTCCATAAACCAACAAACTGGAAGCACACTATTACGGGAGAAAAGTCTATGCAGGTGATGACACATTAAAATATTGTTTAGCGTCTATATAGGCTTCCAGATGAACACATATTTTAGTCTTTACTATATTCCTATAACTTCCAGATGAATCAGAAGCTGTCGATGGTGAAGGCGTGGGACGAGAACCAGAAGAACAAGGCCTGCCCACAACAGCTGCATGCCTCCACTCAACTCAACTTAACTGAACCTAACCGAACTGAATACACAAGAGAATACTCTGTGCTGCAGCCTGCAGGGCTGAGCACAAGAAGTAGCGGCCGGCGCCGTCTTGCAGCCCGGAGTGCCACTCGCCGTCTTACTGGTCGCCGTTGACATAGCTCTTCCTGCCGTTGCCGTGCTTAAGGTTCATGGACCAGGAGCCCTTGTACCTGTCCCTGGCGGCGCCGGTGTAGGTGTCGTTGCCATCCATGAAGCCGTCCTTGAACTCGCCCTCTAAGGTGACTTCCGGCCCGACGACCAGGAGAACTTGCCCCGGCCCGTGCCGCCACTCCCCATCGTACATCCACCCGTCCGTCCACAAGTACATCCCAGCGCCGTGCGGCACGCCGACGCGCCACTGCCAGATGTAGAACTCCCCGTTGGGGGAGGCCGCGCTCGACGAACTCCTGGCTGGGGTAGAACACGCCTGCGGAGGAGAGCGCCGAGGAGGAGGAGTACTTGAAGAAGGAAAGTACATGACCATCGTCTGTACTCATACTTGGCTTAGTTTGGTCAATTGATAGAACACCTCGCAAGCGAGCTCAACACCGGCGTCGTAGGAGGCGGCAAGCGAGGGGCTGGAGCCGGAGCGGGGCGAAGAGAGGATGCCGGAGGAGGCCAGCTTGTCAACCTAGCCACCCCGTTCACGTACCTGCAGCAGAACAACCATCTCCTGCCAAGCCTCCTCCGACGCCGAGGCGCGTGCTCTTCCTCTGCCCGCGTTGCTTTTCCAAGAGTCCGACGACATTGTCGCCCCATCCTTCAACGCCAACACCGCCAGCGATAAACGGAGGGCCTAGCGCTAGGGGCTGGTGAGCGACCAGGCTGGGGAGGATGGGGCTGCGCGTCGCGCTACCATCTCGACCTTGCTGGGGGAAACGGAGGGCATGGCGCAGGGGC
This sequence comes from Triticum aestivum, assembly GCF_018294505.1. NCBI lineage: Eukaryota > Viridiplantae > Streptophyta > Magnoliopsida > Poales > Poaceae > Triticum > Triticum aestivum. The sequence goes on from NC_057801.1 coordinate 28,856,370, forward strand.
TGCCAGCGACCAGGTTGGGGGAGGATGAGGTTGCGCGCCCGTACAGAGACAGAGGAGAGGGGGCAGCGGCGGCGTAGTGCTGGGTTGGGATAGAGGGTTGGATGATTTCTTGCAGAGACGGTGAACCAACACCAGGCCAATTACTTATAGGCAGCCAAAAGCAAAGAAAAACAAAGATGAAGCCGACCAGAAAACCCTAGAAGGCAACGTGTCAATCAGTAAATTGGCAAACGTGGCGACATGCATGGCCCATGCAGCAATCGCGGGAAATCTAGAAGACCACCAGAAAAGCTCACGTGAACTGGACCAAGACATATGCATGCATCATGCAACCAAGCAAATATTAAAGAGAAAACAAAGGAAGGTCGATGTAGGATGTACTTCACACACAGAGATAACGTGTCGCTCAAACAGCGTAGCACAATTTATAGATCTACAACAACAGTGGAGGGGACATGAGATTGAACTGGAGTTTTGTAGAGAGAAGTAAGTGTCCCGACCGGACCCATCTTCCATAGTAAAAAAACTGAAACTAATGTAAAAATTGTAACTTGGCAAATGAAGGAACCAGCTATGGACACGTACAATAAAAACACATGAAAGGAAACTGACGTGACATGAAAGGAAACTGACGTGACCCTTCATGGGCATTCAATAGAAAGAAAGACGTTGTAAAAAAATCCTGCAAGATGCTAGGTAGCTAAGAAGTAGGAACGGCAAGAAAAGCCCCAGTAACACGCGTCATTTTCTCAGGGGTGGTAAAAATAATCCGGAAAAACCAGAAAATTTGAACCCTTACGGGCCTAGTATTCTTAGTATATATATTCATGTTGTCTGGAAAACTCTGCCAAATTATCAGTTAGGCATTTAAGGATATTTAAAAGGTGAAAACACACACACACCCACACACACACACACACACATAATAGGGAAATTTGATTTATGCATAGGTTTTTAAGGTGACATGCATATCAAAGGAAATTAACAATAAAATCATTTTATTTCCAACATATGGTTTAAAATTGAAGAAATATATGTCCAATTGTAGAAATTGTGACTCTTTAACAGATGTATTGTATATTCCTATTTAGTGTGTTGCTATGTGTTTAATTTTGCTAAGTGTAATAGAAAACTTATTAGATGGATATTAGTGATCTCTTTTTTACTTTCAATCTAAATGATAACCAATGCAAATCAACCTTGAATTTTTTAATATCTAAACATTTGGACTGGTTCGGACAATTTTAATAACCGTTGCTAGATGGACAAAAATGTTCAGATCGTCCGATACAAACATTTGGGGGCGATATGGTGATGTGAAATAAAGTTTCCCTAAAGTACCACATCCACTATAGAGCACAAAAACACTTCTTGGCTTGGTCGCCGCTTCCTCCCATTCCGTCGTCCCACCGCTGTTGTGGCGCGGCCCGCCCTTGCCTCCTTTCCCACCCGTAACACCATCTTGTCCACGGCCCCCATCTATGCAACGACCGCCTTCGCCTCCTAGCCATTCATGGTGGATCCAAAAGGGGTGATGTTGGAAGATGAAATGAGAAGTGAATGAGGAGATGGATCTAATTTTCTGAGAGGGTGAAGGAAGAGAATGCAATACTTATAGAAGGATTTCTCACCGGTGAGCTTCACCTCCTACTCGTCCCTCCCTTTTGTCCTTTGAGTAATCTAGGGTTCCTGGTTTCTTGATTTTTCTTGTCTTGAAAATTGGTAAGAGCTAAAAGCTCATAATGGAAAAAATGATTATTTCAAGAACAACAACTTCGTTGTTGATTGAGTATACTGCACCATGTTTTATGCAGCAGCAAACTAATAGGCATGCGAAAGAAAAGCTTTTAAACAAGCCATATGGTCAAGTAAAAAATAAAGAAAGGAGTTTTAGCAAAAAAAAACAAAAGAAAGACATGTATCTGGCCTGGCCTTGAGTGTTCAAGGAAGATCTTCCGATGATTGTTTGGAATTCCCAAGTTTTGATGTTTTTGACGCACAAAAGAGGATAGAGACAATTATATTGTCAATGTTGAATATATAAGTGTTTTTTGATTACTTAATCCAGGAAATAATCATAACCATGGCATTGACAGAATTAACAACATACTGATTACGATCCAGATAAGCACGTACTACGCATATGGTAGAAACATCTACGCACATAGCTAGTACTGCTATAATAGAATAAACATGAGTGGGATAAGCGAGTTATACTCTCCAGTAGGGCAGGTGGCCGTAGCAGCAATAGTGCCGACGGCCTCCCCGGCCGCCTTCTTGTCAGCAGCAACCTTCTCGGCGGCGATTCTCTTGGCATCGGCGAACATAATGATGACGAAGGCGACATCGACGCAGTGGATGCAGATGAACGGTGGCGAGCAGTCGCATAGAAGATGCTCCCCCAAAAACCTAATCGCCCCTCTCTCATACATGATCTGGGGAGACGGGGTTTCGGAGGCCCGCTCACCCGTTGATCGTGTACGCGTGGGAGGGATGGGAGCACTGGCGGCAGCAGCAGCAAACGGAACGACAGTGGGCGTGGAGGCAACAGATGTGATATGATTCTCATGGCGGCTAGGGTTGGCTAGCGCCTCTAATATATAAGCACGGTCGCGTGGACAGACATGGGCTGGACCAACGTCCGAGTGGGCAATAGCCCATGATTCGACGTCTCAGATCATGGCCCATATGTCAAAGACTCTCCGTTCCTGACCGACAAAAGTGATGTGGTACGGCGTGTCGTGGCGGGCGGCAGCGGAGGAGCGCGTGGAAACCACTTCTCTTTTCAAGTTCCAATAGCATGTGGAAGAGAATGCCTTATAAGGAGATCAAACTCCTCTCCAACTAGCAATTTGAGACTAAACTTTCCACCAAACCCACTTTCATAAAACTCACATGGGTCCTTAGAGATTTTTGCCCACCCCATATTTCAATAGTCAACAATCCTAACTTATTTTGACAACAAGAAACATGCAGTTGAACGGAACCGACGGTAATCCTAATTATTGGATCCATGATAATTTAGAAACAGGCTTGAATGACTAAAACATGGTTCATTTGAGCTAGAGCTTGTTTGCGGATTTTCTTCACTAGACCCTTCCTTGGTACAAACAGCTAACGATGCGCAGCATCTCAGCCTTCTCGCCAATCTTTTGTACATTTATTCATCATTGGAAGAAGTAGAAGAAATGGAAGATGTAGTTTTCCTCCTTTGTAGTCTAAGTATTCTTTTATACATAGATTCATCATCGGAATAACTTTGCCTTGTTGTTGTCTTGGGCCAGATTGAGTAGGCTATATATATGGAGACTAAATCCCTCCCTGGCAGGGTTATACTTTAGATAAGCAGGCTGGTATTTGAGATCATGTATAAATCGTATAAATGCAGGCTGGTATTTGTGATTACTTATAAACCTACATAGGTAGGCTCAAAGCCTCAAAGATGAGGCAATATGCATTATGTCTTACAGTAGTTTCAGGTCCTGTAGAAAGAATGCATGCAAAAGAATCATTGGATATAATATATTGATTGCAAGAGATATTTCTAGTGACATGTGTTATGTGTAGTCTCGAGTTGCTCTTTATTTCCGTTGAATTATAATACTTACAAGGACGATCTAGACTAGATTATATTATGCATTTGGATGTCATTAGCTCCTTGGTGCCTCTGGTAAATTCATTTCTTTCCAAAAGGTGCACCTCATTGAACATAAGTCAGAAACTTGCGTGCAGGTCGGAGGAGATTGGCTTCTTTGCCATGTAAATAGAGAGTTAAAGAAACATTGGTATTGCGCATTGACTCTCTAATCTATTAGTACAATTTACAAAGAAATTGTCTAGTCTATAGTGCAACAAGTTACAATGATGCTGATATCAAGTTCAAGTAGACAGCTAACAGTTATTACTGAGAAAAAAATTCATAAGATCCTTTCATGGATTGCTCTCTGCAAAATAAAAGTAAAGAACACTTTTCTACACCTGAATTCTTAGCGGGAAGCTGGACCTCGGTCCATCCATATTCCTGCTAAACTTCTCCTTTTTAGCATCCAAACGGGCTATAGATGATGGTGATGTCTTAGTGTGAAACCGTCAGATGACTCACCTTCGTTAGCACCCTCCATGGGGTAGTGAATAGTTTTCTTTGTTGGGTTCACAACTGGAATGAATCAAGGATGCTCTGCTTTGCTTCCCTGCTCTGTTTTAGCATAGGGAAGATGGAATCGGCATCATCGGCAAAATATTGTCCCTTTCACATCTCCTTCACCCGCAAACGCTTGACTTGACTTCTCAGCATGCTGCTGGCCTTTTTTTTCTGCAGGGTCGCTTTTCAAACTTAAATTTACATCTCCTCTGTAGCACATTTTGAAATTTGAAAACAGGCATATCATTTTAGATGCATAATTCTACTCCGCATGTTTTCTCCCACACCCACATCTGCACTCGTAGGAAGCGTGCATTTGATGACAGAAAAGCGGTTGCTCCCTAAGCTAGAAATAGCTCGAGATTTCAAGCTAGTCAATATATATAAGATCCACCAGATCGTGAAAATGTTGGAAAACCAAAGACTAGTACGATTGTTCTGTACAAAAAGGCAATTGTTTGCTCCCTTTATTGAGACATAGAATTTACAAGACCCAGAACTTGTGGAAATGCTAGAAAAAGGTGAAGTTGACACCCCTAACATTACAAGCGACACCATCACCACGGACACCCAATACACACCTACAACTTTGCAAAAATCATTTCTAAATATATTTTCTTCGCTTTTCATAGCTAGAAGTCATACCATGAATCATGTTTGTCATCTGAGAGATGGAGAGAGAGAGGTGTTGAGATTGGATTGGAAAGGCGGAGGGGCGGAGATGGTCTGTGAGAGAATAAGAAGAGTGATTTAACGCTAACGACAATACCGCATGATATGCATGAGGGTCGTAAAGATATATTCTAAATACGATTGGTGTTGACCACTAAAAATTGTATGCCTTGTTGCAACGCACGGGCATTTTCCTAGTCCTATAAAACACAAAATCCCTCCCTAAGTAGTACTCCTACTATACCAACCATGCAAAAAGAAAAGAAAAGAACAATTATTACGTTGACTTCGATGGCTCATGACCCCGTAGACCGGGTACATCGGAACAGAACCTCGATCTACCAGTTCTCTCCTTCCATCACGTCCCTGCACTGATTTTTTCCATCCAGACCAGGTTTTTACCCACCTTGCTGAAGGAAATATGCCCTAGAGGCAATAATAAAGTTATTCTTTAGTTCCTTAATTCATGATAAATGTTTATTATTCATGCTAGAATTATATTAACCAGAAACTTAGTACATATGTGAATACATAGACAAAACATATAGTCCCTAGTATGCCTCTACTTGACTAGCTCGTTAATCAAAGATGGTTAAGTTTCCTAACCATAGACATGTGTTGTCATTTGATGAACGTGATCACATCATTAGGAGAATGATGTCATAGACATGACCCATCCGTTAGCTTAGCATTATGATCGTGTTAGTTTCATTGCTACTGCTTTCTTCATGACTTGTACAAGTTCCTCGGACTATGAGATTATGCAACTCCCGAATACCGGAGGAACACTTTGTGTGCTACCAAACGTCACAATGTAAATGGGTGATTATAAAGGTGCTCTACAGGTGTCTCTGAAGGTGTTTCTTGGGTTGACATAGATCGAAATTAGGATTTCACACTCCGTGTTTTGGAGAGGTATCTTTGGGCCCTCTCGGTAATACTCATCACTATAAGCCTTGCAAGCATTGTGACTAATGAGTTAGTTGCGGGATGAAGTATTATGGAACGAGTAAAGAGACAGGCCGGTAACGAGATTGAACTAGGTATTGAGATATCGATGATCGAATCTCGGGCAAGAACCATATCGATGACAAAGGGAACAACGTATGTTGTTATGCGGTTTGACCGATAAAGATCTTCTTATAATATGTAGGAACCAATATGAGCATCCAGGTTCCGCTATTGGTTATTGACCGGAAACGTGTCTCGGTTATGTCTACATAGTTCTCGAACCCGTAGGGTCCGCACGCTTAACGTTCGATGACGATTGGTATTATGAGTTTATGTGTTTTTATGTACCGAAGGTAGTTCGGAGTCCCGGATGTGAACACGGACATGACGAGGAGTCTCGAAATGGCCGAGACATGAAGATTGATATATTGGAAGGTTATGTTTGGACACCGGAATGGTTTTGGATCAGTTCGGGCATTTACAGGAGTACCGGGAGGTTACCGGAACCCCCCTGGGGGCTTAATGGGCCTACATGGGCTTTAGTGGAAGAGAGAGGAGGCAGCCAAGAGGAGGGGCGCACCTCCCCCCCCCCCCCTAGCCCAATCCGATGGCCGCCCCCCCCCCCCCCCCCTTTCCTTCTTCTCCTCTTCCCCTTCCTTCCCCCTCTTAGTTGGACTAGCAAACGGGGGAAACCTACTCCTGGTAGGAGTAGGAATCCCCTCTTGGTGCGTGCCACAAGAGGCCGGTCGGCCCCCTCCTCCACTCATTTATATACGGAGGAGGGGGGGCACCCCATAGACACACAAGTTGACAATTGTTTTAGCCGTGTGCGGTGCCCCCCTCCATAGTTACACACCTCAGTCTTATCGTCGTAGTGCTTAGGCGAAGCCCTGCGCCGGTAACTTCATAATCACCGTCACCACGCCGTCGTGCTGACGAAACTCTCCCTCGGCCTCAACTGGATCAAGAGTAAGGGGGACGTCACCGAGCTGAACGTGTGCAGATCGCGGAGGTGCCGTACATTCGGTGCTAGGATCGGTCGGATCATGAAGACGTACGACTACATCAACTACGTTGTCATAACGCTTCTGCTTTCGGTCTACAAGGGTACGTAGACAACACTCTCCCCTCTCATTGCTATGATCACCTAGATAGATCTTGCGGGACCGTAGGAAATTTTTTGAAATTACCGCGTTCCCCAACACTTTCCATATTTGAACCCACCTTCTCTATATGCTAATCAATCACGTTAATTTACTTACCTTCTGAACCAATTCATCTTAATTTACTTAGCAAACTTCTCATGAAACTATAAGATAAATCACGGGCAAAATTTGATAAACATTTATTTACACAATCGCACTAATATGGACAGGTAAATCACCAGCAAATTTAGTAAAATAGTTAAACCCCTTTGCAATGCATGGGCATTGTTCTAGTGAGTATAAAAAGTAGACATCAAAATATATATTTAAAAGGGTTATTAATCATGTATGTTGAAAATTATTAAACGTGTATACAAAAATGTTCCTATCGTATACCAAAAATGTACATGTGTATAGAAAAGTGGACAAGCTTTGAAAAAACCAGGTAAAGAAACATTAAAAACTGAGACCCAAAAGAAAATGATGAAAACCGTAAAGCAATCACATAGCTGAAAAAAAACTTATGAAAACCCGAGAAAACCAATGAAGGAAAAATGAAAGAAAAAACATATGAAGACAAAAAACCAATGAGAAACGCAAAGAAAACACATGAAAATGAAGAAGATAAAAAATCCAATGAAAATCAAAGAAAGTTGATGAAAACGGCAAAGAAAAAACACAATAAGAGAGAAGGAAAATCAATCAAAACTGAACCATCTAACCAGTGTACATCAAAATAAGAGAAAAAACACGAGCGAGCAAAACACGCCAATGGGCTGGCCCATTCGTGAGGGTGCCAGAGGTGAGCCGGAGCTACATCTCAGAAAAGGCGAGATATAACTCTTGCGGGCAACAGGAGGGGAGCTCCTATACGGCGCTGCAGGCGCCCGTTCGCGCTCCTGGCGCCTGCAGCGCCCAGCACTGGGCCGGCCCACGAATAAGCAGCAGCAGCAGCAAAAAATCCTAGGAAAAATGTTAATTGTGTTGGGGATTTGAACTCGCGCTGCTGCATCCTGCGCGCGTTTCGGTAGCCACTGCAGCCACCTCATAATACTTACCATTGGTACTGCATGTTATTTAAGTATAATTACGGCTGCGCTGGTCCAAAATTTAGAAGTTCCCAGATTAAAAAGAAGTTCACGAAATTGTTTCAAAAAGTAATGGTTCAGATATTAAAGAAAAGCTCACGAAAATTGAAAAAAGTTCACTAGTTCAAGAAAAAGTTCATAAATTTGAAAAGGTCCACTAATTTCAGAAAAGTTAACGAATTTTAAAAAGTTCATGAGTTTGAAAAAAGTTCATGGATCGAAAAAGGTCATGAAATTCAATATAGTTCAAGAAAATTGAAAAAAGTTTGTAAATTTTCATAAAAGTTCACGAGTTTTAAAAAAGTTCACGGATCGAAAAAGTTCACGAAATTCAATATAGTTCAAGAAAATTGAAAAGGTTCATCAATTTTCATAAAAGTTCACAAATTTTGAAAAAGTTCATTGATTTAGATAAAAAGTTTATCGGATTTTGAAAAGAGTTCATTGATTTCGATAAAAGTTCATCGAATTAGAAAATAGTTCATCGATAGTTTGAAAAAAGTTCACGGATCGAAAAAGTTCACGAAATTCAATATAGTTCAGGAAATTGAAAAAGTTCATCGATTTTCATAAAAGTTCACGAATTTAGAAAAAGTTCATTGATTTAGATAAAAAGTCTATCGGATTTTGAAAAGAGTTCATTAATTTCGATAAAAAATTCATCAAATTAGAAAATAGTTCATCAAATTCTAAAATAATTTCAATGATTTTGAAAAAAGTTCATCGAATTGAAAAAAAAAACGTAAAAGAAAGCTAACACAGAAAAACAGAAAAAGGTAAAAAGGAAAAGGGTAAAGGAAAGTGAAAGTTCATTTTAAACGAATAAGGTGGGTTCATGTGCTGGTTGCGCCCGCGGTACTACGTGCGGGAGGTTCCCGGTTCGAATCACAGCAAGCACAGGTTTTTTTGCTGATTAAAACGGAGAAGAAAAAAAAGATATTGGGCCGGCCCATCGCGCGAGCGCTGCAGGCGCCGGTTCGCAAGCGGGCGCATATGCGCCAAATAGGAAATCCCCAACAGGAGACAATGCAGGTGTTTTTCTCATGCAAGGGGCAAGGGGAATTCGAGGTGACGCATGAAAGCCTGGATGTGGACACTTAACTCCAGAATGAATGAAGGAGTAGCCTCTAAGTCTACCGATACGCAAAGAAAGACATGAAGGCTATATCTCGCCTTCATCATTTTTTCTTTTTGGTTATTTCTATTTTGAGTCTTTTATGTCGTTCTTTTTTTTTATAAATACATGTTATATATTTGTTTATACATGTTGAACATTTTTTTATACACGTTGAAATTATCTTGGATGCATCATGAATAATGTTGTAAATACATGTTTGAACATTATTGTGAAAACATGTTCAAGATTTTTTAAATACACGTTCAATATTTTTTTTAACACACATTGAATATATTTTTAGATATACATTGAACTTTATAAAAATACATGAAGAACTTTCATTTTTTTATATACACATTGAACATTTCTTTGTATACCCGTTGTACATCGTTTGAATATGCACATACATCTTTTTTGGTACAGGCTGAACACTTCTCAATACATGATGCATTATTTTCATTAATGTCATGAACATTACTTTTTAAACATGTGAACATTTTTAAAGTCCCAAATCTTTTTTTAATGAAGCAAACATTTTTGTTAACTTGTGCGAATGAAGTTTTTACACTATGATTTTCTTTAAAATGCATGAACATTTAGATGAAACGGCACCAAACATTGATTATGAAATGTACAAACATTTTCTCAAAACCACAAGAACAAACATTTACATTTCCCCAACATTAGGGTAATTCGTGTGAACATTTGAAAAACCAAACAAAGTATAGAAATTCATAGCTGGACTCGAGCTCAGATGATCCTAGATGAACAGTAAATTCCAAAAAAATTGAAAAAAAAACTCACAACATCTGAAATTTCTTGTACATCACAATGAACAAGTTTTCCATGTACGTGCAAACTTTCAAGAGAATATGACATTGGGGGGAGTTCGGGGCAAAAAAATACAAAATTTGTGCTCCAAAATCAAATATTTTTTAACCTTTCTCAACATTTAGATTTTTTTTTGCCTACAGCTCGTCTGATGCCATAACACCACGAATATTTCCAAGCTCTTACAGAATTCGTTAAACATCAGTGTCAAAACATTATATTTGTTTGAATTTATGTTCGTGCGTAGGAGCACGTAAGCTCGGATACCGAAACATCATCATCACCAAAGTAACTTGTCCATATACATGTGTGTATTTTTGAACTATAAACGTATCTAAGAAAAAAGAAAAAGGAAAGCCTCACGTTGGAAAAAGATAACTAAAATAGAAAATATGCAGTTGGCCGTCCCACTAATAGTTACCCTAGAGTAGTCATTGTGTCTCGCAGCAGGCGAGACAAAGCCAGAAATCACTAGTTAGAGGGTATCCCTTATAGAGGGACCCCTCTCTTCTCCTTTGCAGCAACAAGTGGCGCACTACATGTGTGATACTTGTCGCAGCGTTGGGGTGTTATGTTTTTTTAAGTTCATTTGTTTTTTCAAAATGTTTTATCTCTTGAACCACGTATCCAAATCATGAACCATTTGCACCATTGTGTTTATCGAGTCAAGATTTTCGAAAGTAGGTCTAATGTTAATAGGTTTTGGACAAACTTGAAACAATAAATAAAAAATCATAAAACATGAAAAACAGAAGCCGGAAAAAATGAAAAATAAAATAAGAACAGAAACAAAAAGAAGCTGCAAGCACTAATGGGATTTTCACTCTTTTGGAAAGGACCCATATGTTTTTTTTTTTGAAAATCACAACTGCATTTTTTACTTTTCGAAAAGTACAACTATGAAAGCACATATGTGCTTCACACCAAAGCACAACTGTGCTTTTCAATGAAGCCCAACTATATTTTTTTCACACGGTGTGCTCATACGAGGAAAACTAAAAAAGCAAGAAAACCTAGAAAAAACAAACAACCCCAAAACCAAAAAAATCAAAACATGTGAAAAGGGTAAAAAAAACATGCTCTCGCGGGTGCGTCCAGCACTCGACACATGACAGCGTTACGAAACATGTGTCGCGCAGGGGCCTCCTTGCCCTGCTCGACGGGTCTCCCGCACTAGGTGTACTCGTCACTTCCTGAGAAGTTGCAGCCAAAGAAGCCAGACTTCACCTTGCACTCGGCGCCCTAGATGAAGCCTAGCCCAGTTGACGCCACTTGGCTAGAACTTGAGAGCAACTAATCAAAGGTTACCCTTGGAGGGCTCCCACAACGGTCACTTTCTTCGGCCTAGGAGTGTGTCAAGTGGTGCGCCTACCGCCACCACATGTCGCGCGCTGGGCGCACCCTTGAAGTTTTTCTGCACGCGTTTTCTTGTTTTATTTGTTGATTTTTAGCTTTTTAACTTTTGTTTGGTTTTGGTTTTGACGCACATTTGTTGTTCTTTTTCGGAAAGCGGTGCTTTTCTCCCTGTGTTTTTCAAAAAGAAAAAAATATATGCTTCTAAAAAAAATAGAAAGCACAACTCTGCTTCCGGATTCCTTTTTTTGGGTGTTTGGTTATTGGTTTCAATTTTTCCTGGTTTCTTTTCTTCTGTTTTTGTGGAAAAAAAATCAAAACCTACTGACATGAGATTGAGTTTCGAAGATCTCGATGCGAAAAATCCAACGGCGAAAACTGATCATGATTGGATGCACGGTTCAAGAGATAAAATATTTTGAAAAGACGAATCTAGGAAAAAGTGACAAATTTTCCAGGTAGCAACAAATGGCACACATGTACTGCACCACTTGTCACCACCAGAGAAGAGAAGATGAAAATGACCTTTGCAAGGGGTGCCCCTTAGTGATTTCATCAAAAAAAGCTTTGGCCCCCTTTATATATAATGCCATGCAGCCAAACCGTTACAAGTTTATGGGGAGATCCTCTTACAAAGCATATCACCGAAAAAAAAACAAGAGAGCAGGAGGATCCACACCCTACCACAGTAACCTAGACTACCGAAAAGAGACGAAACAAAGCCTCCAAGGGAAAGCACCGGGCCTAGTTGCAACACTCACAGCCAAGTTGTCGCCGGAGAGGACCCTTGACCTCCCACTTCGGATCATGGAGCCCGAGCCTACATGCGGACGTCGAGGAACGAGAGTGTGTCAACAAGGACCCATGTAGAAGATAAGGAGGTAAAGTGCAATTGTCCTGCGCTAGGGCCGAAGAAGCATCAAGATAGGATCCGTAAATGTCCACCGATAGCGGTGCAGCACGTCGGAGGCAACCTGGGCTCCATGACGACGCTCCCAAGAGAGAGACGACACAACATGTCATGGCCGCCGCGACCGAAGAAATGGTCAAGGGTTTTCACCCAGTGTCCTAGCATAAAGAGATGGGCCACAACGACGCCCCCAAGAGGGATATGACACCAACGGGTATCGTTGCCGTTGGCGCCGTAGCATAGAGCTTTCACCCAGAACCACTCAACCGTGCCGCATCAAGGGATCCCGAGCACCTTCCCACCACGAGGTTGGACATGTCGCCACCCAAGTAGATCTCCAAAGCACAATCTGGGAATCGCCATTGCTGAGGCAGCACTGATCCGATGATCCTGCAAAGCTACGTCCTTTGCCACCCACATGACCAAAAAATGCATCCATCATCACCGCCAAGAGCTTGTTGAAGCCAAAATTGCAGTCTGCCACCCAGGTTTGTCGTCCCGGTGTCCAAGAGACCCACATCCAATCATCATTAGTGGTCAACACAGATATCACCATCGTAGAAACCCAGAGGCGGAGCCAGAAAATTTAGCCATTGGGTTCGCTCATTAACTTAGGGTAAGGATTTGTGATGAATTAATTAACTATAAAGTCCAATTTTAGACCATCGAACGACAGTAGTATATCACTCAAAGACAACATAACAAAAAGAATATAATAGCAACTATAGGGAACGTACGAGCTGGATAATTATAAAACCACTTTACATATTGTAAAACAGATCGAGTAGTGCCAAAATACCTTCATAGCTTCAAGTACCATTTCTCGTCCTCCAGAACACATCTGGAAAAAATAGCAAACTTAAAATAAGCATCTTCAAACAAAAAAGCATGTAAAATCATCACATTTATAGTGTCCCCATCCAATTTTTCATCAACTAAAGAATATTGTTTGGATTAGTTTGGATTGCTTACCACATATGTCATGTAAAGAATATTAAACACACATTACTAATGGTAGAAAATATATCTTTCTTCACATAGCAAATTAGACAATCAATTATAAATTGATAGGCCATTTTATAACACAATTCTTTTTTTACAACATTCAAAGTTGAAAATAATCTTTCCATTGATACCGTGGCAACTGGCAATATCACAACACACTAGCTTTAGAAATCGATAGGCCAGAGTATAGAGAATTTCACATTAAATCTTCGTGGAGCATCCCCAATGATCCTCAACAGATAACTAAAATCAGGTGGTGACAGGAAAGATCCCCGGTTAAATATCTTCACCTAATTACATTTTACTTCTTAGTGGGATCATCTAAATTATTTTATCTGTGAATAGAAGGCTCTGAGAGATTGCTTGCTCTTACGGAGTATATTATACTATTATAGGTTAGATTGGACATGCCCAAGACGAATTGGGGAAGAAGATGTAGTGATGTGACCACGTACCTTGAATTTGGCGAGAGTCTACCGGGAGTAACCAATCGCGTCAATTCTGAAGGCGTGCGGCGTGGTGCGCTATCTGCGTAGGATGGAATCGAGTAAATCTTGAGATGGGTTCAGTTTTAATACGTTAGAATGGGCTAATCACGTTAAGAACACTAATGGGCATGGAGGCAATTAGCTTGTGGGCTTCTGGGCCTTTCGATGGGGTCGGTTTTGACTTTTTAATGGGTTCAAACCACTAAATACCTGTACGTCTATACATGCCAGTCAAAAGTCGTTGGGTTCAGCTGAACCCAACGACTATACGCTGGCTCCGCCCCTGTAGAAACCCACCATGGCCATCGATGACATCCCCCACCAACCGCGAACTGGAAGAGGCATGGGACGCCAACCGACGATAGCACCATCCCACGGGCAGAAGACAGCGGTCGCGACCCCCTAGTCAGGCAAGCCATCTGGCCCATCGGATACCACCCTACCCTAGATCAGGCAAGGAACGGGCACCTTGGGTAGCAAGTCCCCGGCCCGAGGCCGGGCGAGGTGGCTACCGGTACCCAGTCGTGACGACCTCATGAGGGAGGCGGTGTCCCCTAGGTCATGGGGAGAGACAGTGCTGGCACCGTTGTCCTGACCTCCATCGTCCAGGACAACTGCGCTCCACGGCACGACTGCAGGCCCACACCAGCGGCGTCAACAAGTTCTAGGGCGGACCGGCGGAGGGCTAGGAGATGTAGGGGAAGGAAGGGAGCAGGACAGTGGCGAAGAACCTTTTTTATGGTGGGGCAAACTCTAAGCATATTAATACGCAAAACAGAAACAATAAATGCACACTAACTATACTCATTAATGTATTTGTGTGATCACAAACAAAATAAACAAATACAGTGAAACTGCAAACATATTTAAACAGAAAAACGGCATAAAATATATTGATAACGAAGCTTTAATGGCGCCTAGAAGACTCACACAATGTCAGCGCTCTATCATTATTTTGAAAATATTTCTTAATTCTATCAAGATCAATGTTTTTTTGAATATATCCCTCGGTCATTATAACACACCATCAAGTCATTAAACCAACCACCAGATACCTTGCTGCATGCGCAATTTGGTCTTGATGGTTTTCATTGCTAAGAAGGCAACACAATCAGGGGATAAGCCTAGGAAAGATGATGTGCCTTTCAATATCAAAAAACTTATAGCTAGATTCTCCTGAGAATTTTTTAGCTAGATTTGCAACATCATGACAAGCTCTAAAGTCTTGAATTATTTTCATATGAACCGTGAATAACTTAAGGTTATCTTCATGTCCATAATTAGAAAAATCAAGGTTCTACTTGATCATCTGATCAACGTTGAATCGGATGACACAAAAAAAGATTCCCGGACATCGCCAATTTAGAAGGTTGGGTCGACCACCACAACTCACTTTCAGAGGAGTTGACCAGCCACATGCCCCTTCTGTTTGGGATGAATCATCCCCAACAATTATCGAGCATTTGTATAGCTTGCATTCCATGGAAGACTAAACACAATAGCCCGCCGCCTTCCTGCAGTTCTTACGGGATCCGGTCGGTTTTAGGTTTTCAATGGATTCGACTGATTTTCATGGTCTTCGGAGTTTCTACATGCCATTATCGTCATTTTCTTCTCTTTGGCATTGTTTTGTTTTGCAAAGGTGGCCGTCGGTGTCTCCTAATCTGTATTGATGATTTCCTGACCGTTACTTCCACAAGCTCTTGGGTTTATCAAAGTTTGCTCCGCCTAGGTGGCTGCCCAAAGGCAACAATGAGCTATGCTCACGTCGCGCCGTCGATGGATGTAGGAGGAAGAAGACGTCAGCACTTCCAAGAATTTGATTGTAATTTTATTTTTTATTGGTGTGTTCATAGTGGCCAGAGATACTTAACATCAATGTTGGGGATATTGCTTATTGGGAACTTATTGATTGACCCAAGATAAGGGGTAAATCGGTCAGTTTATCGGCATATTGGCTGATTTATCAGCCAGTTTATCGGCATATCGGCTAATTTATCGGCCAGTTTATCGGCATATCGGCTGATTTATCGGCCGATTTATCTTATCGTCCAGACACCGGTAAGCGATAAATCGGCCAATTTATCGGAATATCGGAAGATATCTTGAACAGTGCTTAACATATAGCCATTGATATTTTTGGTAAAAGATAGAAAATAATTTAGTATCTTTTCTTCCAGAAAAATCCTCTTGGTAATTATCCACGAGTCGCTAGCTATACAGGGTTTATGTGCAAAAATGCTAGACACACGGGCCGCACACGCACAAGTTTTACGGACGCGCTGACCTGTTGAGTTTTAATTGACAAAAGTAAACTTCTCCTCCTACTTAACCGCCCCCTCCCTGATTTTAACTGGTGGGGTGGGCGCCCAGGCCCGTAAAACTCCGTATTATTCCGTGCGTGTAGCAAAGCCGGTTTGTGTGTCCCTCTTTTTTTTTGAAACTCCATAACTTTATTCATCAAATGATAGCCAAATCGTTTACAAAGAGATGAAGAATAAAGTCAGGGATGTTTTCCCATACTTCAGACTTTTTAACTCTGATACAATGTTTTGCTAAGGCATCCACTACTGAGTTCGCCTCTCTACTACAATGAACAAAGGAGATATGAGCAAATTGCATTGTCATTAGAGAGCACTCAGCTATAATAGGAACGGCATGTCCCATATATGCATTAGGATCCGAGACTGCCTCCAGCGCCATTGTGCTATCCGATTCGATCACCAGTTTGGTACAGCCCAAGTTTGCAGCTAAATTTAGTCCACACCGAATAGCAATCATCTCTGCTTCTTCTACATTGGGAACATGTGCTAGTAATTGAGAGCTGCGCCCAGGAACTGACCCTGATCATTGCGTGCAATAACTCCACAAGAACCTGAGAGATTCTCCAAAGTAAAGGATGCATCAACATTTATCTTTACCATTCCCACATCCGGTTTCTTCCATACCTGGTCCCTTTACGAGCAACATATTTTGGAAGTATTAGCCCTGACGAAATTAGTGGCTAGAACCTGTATTGAGATGGCCGTTTGTTCTATCGTTTGGGTAGTTTCCCCCTTCGTATACAGTCTCCTCTGCCACCAGATAAACCACATCGCCACCAAAATGAATTCGGGTGTTGGGATGTTACTTACCTCCGTATGTATCTGGAGCAAAGCATCAAGGTTCATCGAGCCCGACGATCCTGCATGATCACTTTGTCAATCTCAACTGATAACCCCATCTTTTCCCATATTGCATGTGCTCGAGAGCATGTGAACAGGCAATGTTGGATGTCCTCCAATCCACAATTACAGATCGGGCACTTTGGCATTAATGGAATATGCCGGCTGGCCAGCACCCCATAGCAAGGCAAAACTCCCTTCAACACTTTCCATCCAAAATGTTTAACTTTCCCTGGTAACCTTAACTTCCACAACTCTTTCCATACCCCATGATCATTTGCACTTCCTTGGCTATTCCGGTTAAAGTGTCATCCAAACTGGTTTTCAAATTCAATGTGATATGCCGATCTCACCGAGAACGTCCCCGACCTTTTATGATGCCAAGCAACAAAGTCCTCCACCACTTCAACGTTAAGATGGATTCGTAAAATTCTGTTTGCATCAACAGGCGAAAACACTTGCCGAATGAGATCCTCATCCCACTGTCCCGTGTGAGGATCAATTATCTCCTGAACTTTTGTTAACATGATGCCACCTCTGGGTGTGATCAACTTCCTATTTGCACTTGAGGGAATCCAAGGGTCATCCCATAGATTGATGTGTGAACCAGATCCTACCCGCCAGATGCATCCTCTCTTGAACGTATTTATTCCTTTGACAATGCTTTGCCAAGTAAATGAAGCTCCCTTTTTTGGACCAGATTTCAATATATCTCCACTTGGATAATATTTTGCGCTCAAAACTCTTGCACACAGGGAATCAGGGTTTTGGAGTAGATGCCAACATTGCTTTGCTAACATAGCAAGATTAAAGCTGTGAAGGTCTCTAAACCCCATACCACCCTTTTCTTTGGTACACACATTTTCCACCACGCAAACCAATGCATCTTCCTCTTTTCCTCTCCATCTCCCCACCAAAAGCCCGATATTTCATCGGTAATTGACTTACATATTCCTTTCGGCAACTTGAACACAGACATAGCATATGAGGGGATTGATAGTGCTACTGCCTTAATCAGGATCTCCTTGCCCTGAATAGAGAGGATCTTTTCTTTCCACCCTTTTAATCTCTTGCATACTCTGTCCACCAAGTGCTGGAAACAGTCACTTCGGTCCACACCAACCATTGTTGGTAGACCAAGATATGTGTCTGACAAGGCTTCAGTTAGGATATCCAACATAGCACATACACTTTCCCTGTCATTTACTCTAGTATTAGGGCTGAAAAAAATACTAGACTTTGGAGTACTTACTCGCTGGCCTGAACATTCGCAGTATGTGTCCAAAATTTTCTTCAGTGTTGTTGCATTCTGAACTGTTGCATTCATCAAGATTAAACAGTCATCTGCAAACAGCAAGTGTGAGATAGACGGTGCATTTCAGGAGACTTTTACTCCTTCCAAACCACCAGTTTCTTCCTCATGAGCCAGCATACTAGAGAGTCCTTCTGAGCAGATCAAGAATAGATATGGTGATAATGGATCACCCTGCCTCAGGCCTCGGCCTGGAAGGAACTCCTCTGTTTCAGTGTCATTAAACCGAACTCTGTAGCTCAGGAAGACACGCACTCCATAATGAGCTCAATCCATTGTTCATGAAAACTCATCTTCGCCATCATTACATGCAAAAAACCCCCATTCTACTCTGTCATATGCTTTCAACATATCCAGCTTAACTGCACATACCCATTAGATCCATGGGATTTCTTCTTTATTGTATGAAAGCATTCATAAGCAACTAGCACATTGTCAGTTATTAATCTACCCGGTACAAATGCACTCTGAGTTGGTGAAATTACCTCAGGCAAGATCTTCTTCAGTCTATTTGCTAGCATCTTCGAGATAACCTTATAAACCACGTTACATAAACTTATAGGCCTGAATTGGGTTATCATTTCAGGGCTATCAACTTTCGGGATCAACACCACATTTGTTGCGTTCCATCCTTCTGGAATCTTTTTGTTGTTGATAGCGTCCAGCACTTCCTTCGTGAGTTCCTCCCCTATAATGTGCCAGAATCGCTTGAAGAAAATAGCATGGAGGCCATCGGGACCCGGGGCCTTCATGTCACCGATTTGAAATAATGCTTTCTTCACCTCTTCCTTCGTATAAGGAGCAATGAGCATGTTATTCATCTGTGTAGTAACCATAGGTTTAACTGTGGACATCAGTTCATCATCCATTATCCCTGACTCTGAGTGGAAAAGCCCCTTAAAATACTCGAGAATCAATGGTTTGAGGTTATCATTACCCTCAACCCAAGAATTATTATTACTTTTCAACTTCTTAATCAAATTACGGTGTCTACGAGCAGAGGCAAACTAATTAAAAAACTTAGTATTGCGATCGCCACGCCGTAGCCAGTTCGCGTGACCACGCTGGGCCCAGTAGATCTCCTCTTGCTCTAAGAGATTCTCAATCATCATTGTGAGATCTTGTTGTCTTGCTCTTATTTCTGCATTATACGGCTGCTTCATGAGCAACTCAAGCTCCTGTTGAGCTGCTCTCAACCTGTTCCTCGGCCCCTTCAAAACCTTTCTGTCCCATTCATGCAGTTCTTTATGAATAGCGTTTAGCTTATCCTTGGCAGTAGGGCAACGGCCCTGAGTGACCGCCTTTAGCCACGTCGTTTTGATGATCTCTTCGACTGCTTCTTCTGCTAGCCACCGAGCTTCAAACTTTCTCCTGTTTATTGGCCGATCCGCTGCCACTCCCACCAAGTGTTCAGTATCTAGACAGATTTGTTTGTGGTCATTTTTGCCCATCTCCAAATTACTCAAGCCACAAAGCGGATGCATCTCCATCCATTCTGCATTCGACACAGCTCGATCTAACCGTTCACGTAATCCTCCTCTGAAAAAGGTGAACTTATCTCCATTGTATCCAATATCCTCCAGAGAGCAGTCATTCAGCGCATCTTGAAATAATTGCATCCTGGCTTGCTGTCGGGGCGCTCCCCCCTCTTTCTTTGACGAATACAAGATTTCATTAAAATCTCCAATCGCCACCCACGGGAGGGTGGACTGTGCATGGAGATCCCGCAAGAGCCAGTATGTTATCTCCTTGTTATCCCAACTAGGCTCCCCATACACACCAGTTAATCTCCAAGTTTTTCTGTCGTTTTCCTCAACCGAAACATCAATGCAATGGAATGTGGTAGTCCGGGAGTAGATCCTCACCTCCTTCTTCCAGACTAGCAACAAACCCCCCTTCCTGCCATCAAGACTTGGCGCTACAATCATGTGATCCATCCCCATCCTTCTCATCAGAGCTTCTGCCTTCTCTTCGTCTAGATGCGTTTCAGACAGGAAGAACGCATCGGCCTTATGCCGCCTCTGGATATCCAGAAGCGATCTAACTGTCGGGGCACCCAGGAGTCCCCGACAGTCCCAACTAATGAGTTTCATTGCGCCCGGCAACCCTCCCCGGAGGAGGACGTCGATACATCAGTTGGTACCTCTGCTACTGCCTTCAATCTTTTGTGATCATGGACTTTCTGAGGGGTGCTCATCTGCGATTTATCAATCTGTTCATCGCTCGGATTCTCCAAAAGCAGAACTTTGTCAGTGACGAAACCCGCGGGGGGAATGTCCGCTGGGTCTGCTGAACTGTTGATTCTGCCATCTTGTGATATCAGCCGTTTCCTTACACCTAGGCTAACCGTGCCATCTGGTATTGATCTCTCCTCCCCCACCTCCATGCTTTCATACTCCTTCGAATTCTCTTCGTTCGATTTTCCATAGTTCCAACCACCTCTATTCATGCCACCACTGGGATTCCCCCTGGGGGCCCCTTTCCTTGTCGTACCACGATCATTTTGATCATCATAATTCACCAGGAGCCAGTCCCCCCATTCACAATCAGCTGGATCGTGAATGCCATCACCGCACTCCAACACCAGGTGCCCCAAGAGGCCACAAAAATCACAGAAGTCTGGGAGTTTCTCATATTCCACAGGGTATTTCTTGCTCTCTCTTAGCGTAAGCGGAACAAACCTGACAAGTGGCGTATCAAGCTTCAGGTGGACTCTTGCTCTCAGATACTTCGAGGGATTCAGCCTCCCCTCGGTAACAACCACTCTGAAGGGAGGAACTCCCACTTTCGCCGATATCTTTTCTGCTACTGACGTCTTCTTCATCAGTCCTTCGGGGATCCCCATGATCCTCACCCAAGCCGGAATTCTATCTAGCTTGTACTGGCCGACATCAGATATGCCATCATATTCTTCCATCACCACTGCTGCATTACGGAAGATCCATGGGCCGCCTCCCATCACCCGATTCCAGTCTCCAAGGCACATGAATTGCGCCAGGAATATATTGGGCCCTTTCGCTTTGAAGAACACGCCTTGCGCCGCCGCCCATGCATTACGCAGTGTTTTAAACAGCGAGACATGGCTAAACGGTTTTTGAGTATGAACCCTAAACACTGCGATCCATCGGGTTTCCGCTATAATCTCATCCACTTCCCCGGACAGATCAAGCTCCTCTTCCTCCTCCCCATGGAGATTCAGCCCCTGAAACTTATCATCCAGAATTGTAGCCCCCGATCGTTCCTGCGAGTTCTGGCCCGAAGACCCGCTCCCGCCGTCCATAGGAGATCCTGATCCCCCCGTATTTGCCATGCGAACCCTTCCCGAGCTCGAGAACGACGAACACCCTCAGCTAGATCAGTCGTAAGGGTGCCCTTACGTAGAGATCGAGAGATCTCGTGGGTATTTTTGGAACCCTAGCGGGGGCGCCGCAGGGGATAAGGAGAACCCTAGGTAAACCCTAGGGGATGGTTTGTGTGTCCCTCTCGCTGGAACCTGGGTTGGATTCGTGTGTGGGTGACTGTTTTTCGGTACTCTGGTTGCCTCCACCGCGCTTGGTCGATCGACTCGTTGCGGCCTACTATTCCGTGACTTTAGCGCCACAGAAGCCAACCGGCACTCACTCCAGCGCCCTGTTGGGCCGGCCACGAATGCGCAACGTAGCAAACTTATAGCATGGAAAAACCTCAAAAAAGAGCTCTTCCAGGATTAGAACTCGCGCCGTTCCATTATTGTACATGCTTGGCTAACTACTAGAGCTACTGAACACTAGTGACTGATAATAGCGCCAATAGGATAAGAACCACTGTGGCTGCGCTATTTATTGCATTATTTACAAAAAATGTGAATTTGAAAAAGCTCCTCGATTTTGAAGAAAGTTCATTATTTTTGAAAAAAATTACAAACTTGAACAAATTTCATCGATTTAAAAAAAAGGTTCATCAATTTTGAGAAAAGTCACAAATTTGGAAAAGACATCAATTTTTTTAAAAAAGTTATCAGCTTTGAAAGAAAATTCAACAAATTTGAAAAAAAATCATCAAAATATTTTGTGAGAAAAGGTTCACCGAGTATTGAAAAATGTTCATTGAATT